>NC_087064.1:31956449-31996021 GCF_963678635.1 Symsagittifera roscoffensis
GTTTTTTTTAGCAAGTAATTGAATTTGTGCACTTTCAAACGAGTTATGGTTTTCAAGCGAGTTGGGATTTTCAATCAACATTAGTGTCTTACCTATGTCGTTTCTGGAAGATTAAGTTTTTCAAAGGTAATATTTAGTATAAGGACGAACTTTTTATTGAAAAAAAAATGTTTCAGCTCAAATGAGCAAGTGGGGAAAACAATTATTCCGAAGTATAAAAAATGATTTACTTCTTAGTTTTTTTGCTATGACAAATTACAAATTGGCACCTCCAGTCTAGACCTTGGATTTCTACTTCTCCTTTTTAAAAAACTTGATCAAATTGACATTTTCAATCTACTCAGTCTTTAGCTTAAAAAATCATTAGTTTTAAAAGATGAAAGTAATTTATCAGTTTCCCAACTGTCCTACTAATCTAAACACTCTAAATTTTATCTAAGTTTTTTGTAAGGTTTGTGATAAGACTGGCGCTTTGTTGCTGCGATGTCCGTTTTTCAAGGCTAGAGAATAAATCAGTCCACTAACTGAAAAAAAACTTGTTTTCACAAATCACGCCGGAAGCAGGAGTAAAAATTGAGTCCAATTTTGAAAGAAAAAAAAAAGATTTCAAAAAGACTGATTATCAAAAAAACCTTAAAAAATTAGGTTAAACTTTACGTTAGTCTCGTACTCGTATTTTTTCAATAAGTCAACTCTCTTCCTTTTTCAGGTAGATAGTTATTTGACTGACATTCATACATTTTCATTGGTATCAAAATATGCAATTAATTGATAAAAAATGTTAGACCTAAATTTTTATACAATGAAATTATACTCAAAAGTCAGAAAATGCCTTTCATTTTCTTTGCAAAATATGCGCTGTATTGTTTTCTCCTTTAATTCTGTAAAAAAAACTTTACCTTTTTTTAGAATAAAATTGAGTCGTAGAAGGTAACTTGAACCTTATATTGATACTCCCTGTCCTAATTTTTGTGGTTTTTGCAAACATCGATTATGTATTGCAACCAAGTTGTCCGGGTTTGGTTGTTCCTTCCAACAATCGTAAATGCACTGAAGTATTGCTTGCTGCTTTTGTTCTGAATTTAGCTTCGTATACTTTAACAAAAAATCATCCGTTTTTTATCGGTTTGCACTCATAGCTGAACTTCATTGCGCAACTATTTGCATCAATGTTTTTCGGTACAAGCTTATGGACGAACATGGCGTTGTACTCAACGTAAGTGTTGGTAATTTGTGTAGTTCCACAGAAGATGGTTTTGACCTGTTTTTCAAGAACTTTTTGAGCATGGTTTTTTTGTGGCTTACACAAACCCGCACGGTGAAGAATAGTGAAATTTTTTAGACTTGATCAGCCATTGGTTTTAGAAATTGCTTCCTCACGTATTGTGGTAGTGTCTTTGTTAGACCCTAATTCAGAACAAATGCAGCTTTTGTCAATATAACTGAGGACTTTTTGAAAAGAATTAGTAACGGAGAGTAATTAAGGAGAATGAAAAATCTACCCTAGTAAACTGTGATACTTGAGAATGAAATATTTTTCTTCTTTTTCTTCAGGATTTCAAATTAATTGTTTTTGACATGTTGATTCACAGGTTTATTGATAATTTGAGAGTAATGAGCGTTTGTGTTTTGAACAATGATTGCTCCTTGATTTAGACAGGAAGTTTTTTTAAAGCATCAATTTTTTTGATTTGGCGAAAAGTCAAATGTCTTACCAAGTACATGATTGCGTTCAATTTTAATATAGTAAAAAAGCACGAAATTGATATCCATCGCCAAGCAGAACATTGTCCTAAGAAAAGATGTTTCTAGTTCTTTTCCTTAAATTTCACTTCGCGAGCTATTGAACTTGCTTTTTTAATGGCAAACTTTAACAAACACTACAATGATTAAATGCCTGTTTTGTTGCAATGGAAAGAAATTATGGCAAAGAAGTTTTCCCCTTCCAATAGGTAGACACATTTACCGGAGGTTAATCTCAAAAATTTTAGATCTAAAAAATGGGTTAAATTGGCTCACCAGGTCTCACAAACTTCTTGTTCTATCAATTAGTATGAAATTGATAACTCACGAGCAGACTGAGAAACGAAAGTTTTCAAGGACAATTTTGCTCCAGAAACATTCAAATAATGAATGGATGGTAATATGCCTGCCCGTTTTTTATCATCGGCGGATAAAAATTCAAATTGGATCCATTGTTGACTAGCGAAAGTCATGTAGTCTTGAAGGCTACACATAGCCACAATCTTGCTTTTTCATGGGCATAATTTAAATTGTACCATGAAAAAGAAGCTAAATTTATCACCAACACTGTTTGCATAATTCTACCGCAGGTTCGGTCGAATTTTTTGTTCGGCCGTCTTTTTGAATATAAATACATTTGATTTTCAAAACTTTTGGGAGACGAGATTATCTTTCAATTGATTTGTGCTAGTTTGTTTTTTTAAATAATTTTTACTGTAAAAACTCTAAAATACCTCACTAGTTCCTCTATGTGCAACTCGATGGCAATAAAATTGTCTCCAAGGCAATGGTTGCGTTCGGCTAAAAGAGCTTGCTACAATCTTTGATTGGCTAGTTGATACATCAGCAGTTTCAACCCAAGTTTATTATCTTTGATAGCAATGGAAAATTGTTTTTTCCCCATGATTGACTGAGCTACAGTCATAAATCCACCTGAGGTTGAAATATGGTTGAAATATAAGTGACGCGAAAAAAATTTCAGTTTGAGCTCCTGGTATATTATTAGCGCATCGGGTTCTGTTGAATGATAACTATTTAAAAAAATCGAAGACTTGGTTGCTGTTGTATATAACTTTAAATCTTGTGACCTTTCACCCATTTTTTTTCTCTTTACCTCTAGGTTATAACGATTCATTAAGAACGTGCGAGTGATTTCTATTCTAATTGAAAAACCGAAATGTCTCAAATTTTTTTTTGATTTTTTATTAGTAATCTATTCTCAAGCTAGCTACGGTAGTTCAAATTAGATGAAAAAGGGTACCTGTAAAGTACAGAAGAAAAACAATTTCTCTGTTCTACTTTAAATTAACAATTCGTTCAACGGAATCTCTAGCGCTACTCTTATATAAAAACTTGCAATAAAAAAGCGACAAAAAACTGCCTATACCTAGGAGCTCAAAGAGAAAAAAAAAAGTGTCAAGTTTAATTAAAATCAGAAGTATTTATGAATAGAAAATCCGACAAAAATTTTTTGATAGCTTTTAACTTATTACAATAAGTTTCCAACTGAAATTTTTGAGGTATCAACTACCCATTAAAAAATCGCCAACCATTTGAGGCTAACGCTTTCATTGCTTTCCAGTTTCTTCTGATCAACATAAAGGATCTAGTTTGGAAATTTTGAATTTCGTTAGGCATAAAACTACAACAAAAAATCTGAATCTCATTCGCTTTTAGTATAAACAAAAACGAACATTTCAAGCCAATCCGTCGTAGATTTATGCAATTTTTTGGTGCCAGATCTAGCTTCTTTTTCATACAGTAGTACTATTTAATTTTTAACTTCGAAAACAAATGATGGCTATATGTATTCTTCAAGAATTCAATCAAGCTTGCTCCTCAACAATGGTGGCCAGTTTCCGAAAAATACTTTTTAAGTATAAGAACGGGCAGGCATATCACCATTCAACATCTGAATACCTTCGGAACAAAACTGTGCGCTGAATGTTAATTTTTTCTTCTTTCTGCCCAGATTTACCAATTTGGTAGCACTTGAAAAAATTGCCCAGTCAATGGAGAAAATTATTTTGCCATAAATTCATTTCCTTGCTATAGAATAGGCATCTTTTCAATGATTGCCAATTTCATCATTTAGAAGCATTAATCAATAACTCATAAAAGAGAGATATATCTTTAAAAATTGAAAGACTTGAACGCACTTTAAATATTCTTGTTTAGGATTATTTTGCCCTGCACTGAAAAAGAATGGCGTGATTGATTAAAACATCTTAATTTAATTTGATTACTTTTATGCTAGCGTTGAAACTGGTCATTTTTTCTTTGATAGATCAAATTTTACCCCAAAAATTATTAAGGTTTTTGTGATCGAGCAATAATAATCGAAAACAAAAAGTATCCTTTCTGTCAAAATATCAACGACTTTGTGAACCAACAGATACTCTTTGCAGTTCGCAATAGAGAAAAAGAAAAATCATAGTAAAAAACTATTGCATTTGATAGCTTTTTAACTCTCTTTATTTACTTTCATTTTATCTTTTCTTCTAAACTATGCCAAAAAACCTCAATTACGTTGACAAAAAGCACTGTTTGCTTTGAAGCTATGTCTAACATTGACAATGCCCCAGTACAAGAGGAAGCAACTAACTTCTGAAATCGATGGCTGAGTAAAGCACAAAATTTGTGTTTTTCACAGTGGTGAGTTTGAGTTTTCTACCTAATTGGTCAAATTAGTTAAACCATTCGGAACTACATTCTTCATAAAAGGTGCTAATCTTTTTTTTTGCGTAAGAAACAACATTCTTCCATCATCAGATTATGTGAAACACTGAAAAAATGTGTTTTGATGTTTAGCAACTGACTGCCAACCGGTAAAAAATTGGAAGCTGTTTCTTAAACTACACAAAATGGCCAGCTTAGGAAGGAGCAAGGTAAGCTTCCTTGTTTATACAATTGTCGAAAAATATTGAGCAAAACTCCAGCAACATGATTTCAATCTAGTTTCGAAGATGACAATTAACACAAGCATCAAAGCAACGATGATTAAAACAAAGTTGTAATGATTTCTAGGAATTAAATAGAAATACGGTTGAAAGTTTTGTGCTAAAATGAAACGAAAATAAACAAATGGGCATGTTTTTAAAGGAAGAATCAAAATCATCATTTCATTTTAGTATATTTTATTGTTTAAAATTTAAGCGTAGCTATTTTGGTTACATATCAAAGATTAGATTTTTGATAAGTAATCAAATTTCACATATCAAAAGACATAGACTGATATGATTGAAAATTTGTGCAACGAACAATTACCTTCTTAAAAGGGGTTGAGTTATAATATTGCAAATTCTGCACTTAAAGCTTAACTTAAAGTTTTTTAAATATCAGTTGGGCTTAATCACTTCTTTCAAGATTGGACTCAGTTTGTTTTCTGAAAACACAAATAAAGAAAACAAGTATGTCGCCTGATTTGTTGACTGGTTTACTGTCTTGTCTTGAAAAACAGACAATGCGGAAAGAAAACTCCAGTTGTTTGGAAATCCTTGCATTAGAATATGATTTTTTCACCAGGTAAGTCAGCTGCAAAACTGATAATTGCCCTGAGATTTTATTTTTTTTCTATTTTTGTTATGCTAAAGTTTCAATTGTTAACAAAAATCAATTTCATCAAGAGTATGAAGAAAAGGGAAAAGACCAATTTTTAGACTACAGGTAACTAAAATTTCGCTAACAAATACATAAACGTGAACCTTCTGAATTTTTTTTGCTACTCGCACATTCGAGTTCAACTTTTTTCCTTTTTTTATTAATTATTTTCTTGATAAAAAAGTTATGAAAGGTTCTCTATTCTAGAATTGACAGAGGTAAGATTCTAAAGCTTTGTTTTATTTTTATTTAAGTTTTTGTAAAGAAACCTTATTACCCAACACTATTTTGCTTTTTAAGACGGTTGTTCAGCTTTTTATAAGCAATTGATAATCATTTAATCAGCAATTTATGTCTGTCGATACAAAACATCTTTTCATTTCTAGAACCAGATCGACTATGATCTATAATAACATCTAGCATGTGATCGTACTATGATAACATTTGACATGACTAGCATCAAGTTTCTGTGAGCAAACACGTTTGTAGCTGTGTGAGAGATTGATATTGTCCTGAAATTATTATAGTTCATCTGTTGAACCGATTGAAAAAAATTGAATCTTTGATGAAGCTTGAAAAAATTAAGGTGTTTTAAACAAATAACACAAGCAATGGAATTTTGTAGTATCTGAAGTTTTTTTGATAGATCAAAATCTTTCACAGAAAAAATAAATAGAGTTATTTTAAGCAATCCAGTACTATCTAAAAAAGAAGTTACTCTAAACAAGCGATGGTTGAAATGCGTTAGGTTATTTTGTCAGCATAACTTGTTTCTTAAAAGTATTTCCTTTAGAAAACTGGTCATCGATGAAACATCGGAAAAACTGTTTTCATCTGGAATAGAATTGCTAAAACTTAGATTAAGCAAGAGCGAGTCAGTAGAGCACAATCATTGTTTCGCAAAAAATGAAGATGTTCAAGCCAAAATTCTCTAGCAGTTAAAAAATGAAGTTTTACTGTTTTTCGAATAGCTTAAGTTTTTCAGCAAAACGATAGTTATCATCACAAGACTGCTCATTTAATCGATAATGTTTTTTATGATATTAGCAGTAGGCTTGCAAAAAATTAAAGTTGACTTTAGCAAATATTGAACAGATTAAATTATGATTTTTTTTCAGTTTATTTTAAATAAAGTAAATCATTTTAAGAAAAATTTCCAAGCAAAGACGGAATCATTTAAAATTGTTTCGATAACCTTGGATTAGGCCAGCTCATCGAACGATGAAAAATTTAAAATTCTAGTCGGCATTAAAAATTTCTAGTCAGTTAAAGTAATTCATTTCAAACATGCTACTCACGCATTGTTGGAAATTGCAGTGTATTTGATAAATTGAAATAAGATGCAAAACAAAAACAAAACTCACCATAATAAGTTGCTCAGACGATCAAAATTTGTGGTAAAGTTCTGAATTACTTTGCCGACAGAAAAGCATAGAACTTATCATTAGAAAAATCTGCCACTAGAAAGTTTCAGTGGTTGCTTTAGCTCGGACAGAATCGCAAAATTATCTTTTAAAAAGCTACTTTTTCAATGACTTTCTTTAAGTTTTTAAGTTGGCTTAAAACTTGAAAGCTGTTAGTTAAAATTAAAGTTATTTAAAACAGACTACTCAAACAATTGAATAAAATATCCGCTTGTTTTGGTAGCGTGAACTGATTCACAAAAAAAAAATTCAGGCCGCCTTTTCAAAAGAACTCTCATTCGGAATTGGCGTAGTTAATTTCAATGGGTTTAACAAAGTAGTAACAGAAAATTTTATTCTAATTTGTTAGCTTGAATTGTATCGAAGGAAAAAATAAATCATATTGGTAGAGCTGCTCAACCAACAAAACTTTGAACTTTTTCTGTTTATTTTTTTGCCGTGAAAAGGATGAAATCAAATTTTTTGCAGCAAAAAAGATGGTGACAAACTGCTATAATTACAGTACTCAATCAAACTCATAAATATTTCAATTTTCGTGGCAGCTTGAATTGGTTCGCAAAAACAAAAGATGTTCGAAGCAAGTGGATTAACCGAAATAGAAAAATTCAAATTAGTTTTTCCTACTTGATTAGGTTAACAAGAAATTGAAGTTATCATAATGAACTCAATCACAACAACAAGTAACCAACGTAAAAAACTTTAATTTAAAACGTAGAAAAAACTTTATGTGCGTTGAAATTCGCATCCCACTAAAGTGGAAAAAAATCGATTATAATTAAGTTGCATTGTCAGTGTCTTCATAACGGAAAAAATCGATAATGGTGGATGAGAAAATGATTTTGTTGCCTTCGAAAAATAGTAATTTTATAATTCATTTTTAATTTATTACAATCGATTTGTTTTTCCCTTTTGTGGACACTGACAAGGAAAGTCAATTATAATCTATTTTTATTCATGGAACTCCAATAGGGGTTGGTTGGATTTCAAACAGAACTAAAACAAAACAACAGACCATAATCTCCCGAAACTTTGCACAAAACGTTTAAAAAGTGTATTCAATTAAAAATTTCGTATTTTATTTTGCAAAAATGACAATTTTTGGCTATCAAATGAAAACAATTTCATTTATCATCAAATTGAAGACTACAACATCTTGAATTTGGAAATTTCCTGCGACATTTGGAAAATTTTAAAATTGATTTGATAGCTTGTGCTGGCTTGCAAAATTTTAGTGTTATCTCAAGCGATGAAAGAAACCTATCATGCTGTTTGACTGCTTGAATTGTTTCACCTGAACTGAAATCAATTTATCTTGGTCTATCTATTCAATTGATGATATTTTAAAATGATGCAAGTGATGGTGGTGAGAGCTTGAAATGGTTGAAACTAGAGAGCTTGAAATTGGTTCGAGCAAGCTATTAGCGCTAGGAGAAAATTCGTTTCAATACACGATAGACTTCAATTCGTTTTAATAGCAAGGATTGGTTTGCAATAATTTAAACAGATGTTAGAAAAACTATTCAAGATACAAAATTTTGACATTTTTGGATTAACTTGATAATTTAATCACTTTGACAAAAATGTTAACTTATGATAAACCTGTAATTCAAACTTTGTAGTTTTTTAGGTTGAAATGACAACCTGAACAAGTTGGAAAAAATCACCTTAAATTAAGAGGCTACTCGAAAGATTTAAAAGAGTATCAAGTTGTTTTGATAACCTTAACCTGTTTGCAAATGGCAAATGTTGCATTTACCTCAAGCCAGCTACTCAAGCTATTAATCTTTCAATTATTTCTAAAAGCGTTCAAACTTGAATCGGTTAATGAAAATTTTAAACTCGAATTTTCTCAAGCAAGCTATAAAACAAATTTCAACAACTCTAACAACTATATGATAGCTTAACACAAATGATACATTTTAAGTTCTCATTAAACGATTCAAGTTTGAACGCCTTTTGGAATAAATGAAAGACTAATCGCTTGAATAGCTGGCTTGAGGTAAATTCCACAAAGTTTTGAACTATTTCAAATTAGTTACTTTGCTAGCATGAAATGTTTGAGAAATTTATAGTCATATTTGACAAATTGCCTAGCTGAAGAAAAAATCAGAAGTCATTTACATTGTTATGATAGCTTGAAATAGTTCGTAAATTTTAAAAATCTTCCAGGCAAGCTGCTTAAGCTTAGTTTTAGACAAAATTTTACATTTTTTGTCGGATTGCTACAAAAAAAATTATCTCGAGCAAAATAAGAAATCCTTTATTTCGTGGAAAATTTTCAACGGAATTGATAGCTTGAATCGAAGTTCAAATTAGCCTTGGCAAGCTACATAAGCAATAACATAAATGTTTTGAATTTTTTTGACAGCTTGTAACGGATCACAAAATTCAAAGTTATTTTGATCAAGCTGCTCAGGCGATTGAACTTTGAAAAACGTCTAGTCGCTTTGTTACACTATGAACATTTGTAAATTAAACTTGACTGAACTACCCAAACAACGAAAAATTGAAACCTTCAGAAAATTAAATCGGTTGGAACAAAAATTGAAACTATCTCATGCATGCTATTCGTGTGATGAAAAATTGAAATTCGAAATCGGGTTTAGTTATCTCGTTCATCAGTTTTTGGTTTCCTGATACACCATTTTCGTGAACTAGCACTCAATTTAACATCATTACTCCCTTCTCAACTGCCTTATAGGGAAAATATTAACTGGTTAACCGTAAATTAACACCCTGCTTTTTTCAGCACTATCGATTTAATATGGCATCTAAATTTTTTTCAATAATCTGGTGGTAATTTTTAAAATCCTCATAGATTTAGGAAAAAATTAATAAAATTTCAAACTTACAAAGTTGATCAATAATTTTTATTTATCGCACCTGGAATAAGATTTTTTTACTGGGATTTTTAAACAAAAAAAACTCCCGACAGTATGAGAAAATAATATAAAAAATATTTAAAAACTCTGATTCAAACTTGCCAAAAATGATTCAAATCTACAAAAGTCAATGTTGTTCAAAAAGTTGCTGAACAATTTTTCTGATAAAACATCAGAAAAGTCTTAAAAGCTATTTTCATTTTTTCGTAGGGTTGTTCTAATACTGAAACGAGATCATGATTATATTGGAAGTTTCGAATGCTTAGTAGGCTGATTTTGTTGAACTTATGAAACTTTTGGATCTTACCATTAAAAAGTTGAGTGGTTTGCTTTCACTTTTGTAGTCTGTCAGCTTGGCCATGTATGTGTCAGGGTTCATCATCTTATGTAGGAGTCCGAATAGCAAGTACTTTTTGACCTGGTGAGAGCAGCAGTCACCTAGAATAAAGATTCATGCTGGAAGTAAATACAATTAAAACATTAAAACATTAAAACATTGGCATGAGGGAAGAAAACTAGCTATTCGAAGCATATTTTAGTTCTCGGCACCATTTAGTCATTTAAAAAATGCAAAAAGGCCAAATTTTGGAACTTGAGGTCGAGGCATTGTCAAAAAAATGGCAATTTTAAATTTTCATAACCTAGTTTGAGGTATTAATAAAAAGCTTCAATATGTTTTTTCTCCTTGTTAGCCAATGTGTACACATTTGTCCAAAAAAAAAACAGATCAACCAATCGACTTCGCCTCTTCTGGTTCATCATTTTAGCTTTTTACTTAAGAAAATTTATCAACAAAAAAGGGGCCAACATACGATTTATTCAGTTTTCTAGGGAGAATTGTCATTGCGATACGGTTTTTGCAACAAAGTTTACTATAATTGATTCACTTAAAACAATACAGTCTGATAGACAAACAGACGTGGGCTATTCTTTTTACAAAGTTTCTGGTGAAATATTTTAGACATGCCCATGTTGTAATGTGAAGAGGGAGCTCAATAACTATCTTACGCTTTCAAATGAGAGATTGTTCCTAGAAATACCCAAAAACATCCAAACTGATGTTTTCCTCACTTTCTTTGCCTCTCGGATATTAAGGCACTAAACATGACAAAAATGTATACCAAAGAAAACATTAACGCAAAATCAGGAACAAAAGCGAAGAAGACTGCTCGTATCAAGGCGAAGCCCTGAATGTTCCGACTTCTTTTTAAGGTTTTTGGAGCAGTAATAACTTCAAAAATTTAACTAAAATAAAACAAAATGAAATTTTTTTTCTTGTAAAATTTGAAATTTTTTATAAAAATTATCCCTCCACACGCCAAATAAAGTCCAAAAGGATAGATTTTGCTCCTTGTAACAAATCAATTATGGCAAATATACTTCTTTCAATCAACTTGGAACAATTTCTAAGACGGATTAACTCTCCGCTCACGCGTTAATAGCGCGAAATATATAGAGCTTTAATTGTCCCAAATTGGCCAAAATGGCAATATTTAAATCCCCATAACTCTACAAAAAACGATCACAGGGGAAATATTTTTTATCAAATTTTAGCTCAGGATAACAATAGCTTTCGAATAATATTGAAAAATTTCGTCAAAAATGGCTAAATCGAAAGTGGAAATTTGTCTGAAGAAAAAAAAGCAGCCCGGGCCCAAATATTCGGTTACTTTCGTATCGAAAGTTTTAACAATTAGCAGGAATGATAGCGAGAATGTATATACATGGTTTCTTAGCAAGATGTATTCCCTTTGCTGGAAAATTCACTTTATTTTTCTACGCAAGACGACGCAAGATTTCTCACAGAAATTTTGTAGTATTCGCATTCCACAAGAGCTAGGGCAAATTATGTGTAATTAACGAGTACCATGAGTTATTTTGGTCGGCTGTATGAGCTAAAGCCTAGTTTTGGCCTATCATTATGAAAGAAAAGAATACACAAGAAAACACACTTCGATTGAATGAACTGCAAGTCAAACGGAACAAGACTGCTCATATCAGGGCGAAGCCCTGAATGTTCCGAATGCCTTTGAGGTTTTTGGAGCATCAATAACTTTGAAAATTTAAATAAATTAAAACAAAATGAATTTTTTTCTTCTAAAATTTGAAATTTTTGTTGAAAAGTATTCTCTCACACGCCATATAAAGTACAAAAGGATAGATTTGACTCCTTGTAACAAATCAATTATGGCAAATATGTTTCATTCAACCATTTGGAACAATTTCTAAGACGGATTAACTCCCCGCTTACGCGTTAATAGCGCGAAATATATAGAGCTTTAATTGTCCCAAATTGGCCGAAATGGCAATATTTAAATCCCCATAACTCTACAAAAAACGATCACAGGGGAAATATTTTTTTTCAAATTTTAGCTCAGGATAACAATAGCTTTCGAATAATATTGAAAAATTTCGTCAAAAATGGCTAAATCAAAAGTGGAAATTTGTCTGAAGAAAAAAAAGCAGCCCGGGCCCAAATATTCGGTTACTTTCGTATCGAAAGTTTTAACAATTAGCAGGAATGATAGCGAGATTGTATTTCCATGGTTTCTTAGCAAGATGTATTCCCTTTGCTGGAAAATTCACTTTATTTTTCTACGCAAGACGACGCAAGATTTCTCACAGAAATTTTGTAGTATTCGCATTCCACAAGAGCTAGGTCAAATTATGTGTAATTAACGAGTACCATGAGTTATTTTGGTCGGCTGTATGAGCTAAAGCCTAGTTTTGGCCTATCATTATGAAAGAAAAGAATACACAAGAAAACACACTTCGATTGAACTGAACTGCAAGTCAAACTTCAATTCGTTTTAATAGCAAGGATTGGTTTGCAATAATTTAAACAGATGTTAGAAAAACTATTCAAGATACAAAATTTTGACATTTTTGGATTAATTTGATAATTTAATCAGTTTGACAAAAATGTTAACTTATGATAAACCTGTAATTCAAACTTTGTAGTTTTTTTAGGTTGAAATGACAACCTGAACAAGTTGGAAAAAATCACCTTAAATTAAGAGGCTACTCGAAAGATTTAAAAGAGTATCAAGTTGTTTTGATAACCTTAACCTGTTTGCAAATGGCAAATGTTGCATTTACCTCAAGCCAGCTACTCAAGCTATTAATCTTTCAATTATTTCTAAAAGCGTTCAAACTTGAATCGGTTAATGAAAATTTTAAACTCGAATTTTCTCAAGCAAGCTATAAAACAAATTTCAACAACTCTAACAACTATATGATAGCTTAAAACAAATGATACATTTTAAGTTCTCATTAAACGATTCAAGTTTGAACGCCTTTTGGAATAAATGAAAGACTAATCGCTTGAATAGCTGGCTTGAGGTAAATTCCACAAAGTTTTGAACTATTTCAAATTAGTTACTTTGCTAGCATGAAATGTTTGAGAAATTTATAGTCATATTTGACAAATTTCATAGCTGAAGAAAAAATCAGAAATCATTTACATTGTTATGATAGCTTGAAATAGTTCGTGAATTTTAAAAATCTTCCAGGCAAGCTGCTTAAGCTTAGTTTTAGACAAAATTTTACATTTTTGTCGGATTGCTACAAAAAAAATTATCTCGAGCAAAATAAGAAATCCTTTATTTCGTGGAAAATTTTCAACGGAATTGATAGCTTGAATCGAAGTTCAAATTAGCCTTGGCAAGCTACATAAGCAATAACATAAATGTTTTGAATTTTTTTGACAGCTTGTAACGGATCACAAAATTCAAAGTTATTTTGATCAAGCTGCTCAGGCGATTGAACTTTGAAAAACGTCTAGTCGCTTTGTTACACTATGAACATTTGTAAATTAAACTTGACTGAACTACCCAAACAACGAAAAATTGAAACCTTCAGAAAATTAAATCGGTTGGAACAAAAATTGAAACTATCTCATGCATGCTATTCGTGTGATGAAAAATTGAAATTCGAAATCGGGTTTAGTTATCTCGTTCATCAGTTTTTGGTTTCCTGATACACCATTTTCGTGAACTAGCACTCAATTTAACATCATTACTCCCTTCTCAACTGCCTTATAGGGAAAATATTAACTGGTTACCCGTAAATTAACACCCTGCTTTTTTCAGCACTATCGATTTAATATGGCATCTAAATTTTTTTCAATAATCTGGTGGTAATTTTTAAAATCCTCATGGATTTAGGAAAAAATTAATAAAATTTCAAACTTACAAAGTTGATCAATAATTTTTATTTAGCGCACCTGGAATAAGATTTTTTTACTGGGATTTTTAAACAAAAAAAAACTCCCGACAGTATGAGAAAATAATATAAAAAATATTTAAAAACTCTGATTCAAACTTGCCAAAAATGATTCAAATCTACAAAAGTCAATGTTGTTCAAAAAGTTGCTGGTATTAATAAAAAGCTTCAATATGTTTTTTCTCCTTGTTAGCCAATGTGTACACATTTGTCCAAAAAAAACAGATCAACCAATCGACTTCGCCTCTTCTGGTTCATCATTTTAGCTTTTTACTTAAGAAAATTTATCAACAAAAAAGGGGCCAACATACGATTTATTCAGTTTTCTAGGGGAATTGTCATTGCGATACGGTTTTTGCAACAAAGTTTACTATAATTGATTCACTTAAAACAATACAGTCTGATAGACAAACAGACGTGGGCTATTCTTTTTACAAAGTTTCTGGTGAAATATTTTAGACATGCCCATGTTGTAATGTGAAGAGGGAGCTCAATAACTATCTTACGCTTTCAAATGAGAGATTGTTCCTAGAAATACCCAAAAACATCCAAACTGATGTTTTCCTCACTTTCTTTGCCTCTCGGATATTAAGGCACTAAACATGACAAAAATGTATACCAAAGAAAACATTAACGCAAAATCAGGAACAAAAGCGAAGAAGACTGCTCGTATCAAGGCGAAGCCCTGAATGTTCCGACTTCTTTTTAAGGTTTTTGGAGCAGTAATAACTTCAAAAATTTAACTAAAATAAAACAAAATGAAATTTTTTTTCTTGTAAAATTTGAAATTTTTTATAAAAATTATCCCTCCACACGCCAAATAAAGTCCAAAAGGATAGATTTTGCTCCTTGTAACAAATCAATTATGGCAAATATACTTCTTTCAATCAACTTGGAACAATTTCTAAGACGGATTAACTCTCCGCTCACGCGTTAATAGCGCGAAATATATAGAGCTTTAATTGTCCCAAATTGGCCGAAATGGCAATATTTAAATCCCCATAACTCTACAAAAAACGATCACAGGGGAAATAAATTTTTATCAAATTTTAGCTCAGGATAACAATAGCTTTCGAATAATATGGAAAAATTTCGTCAAAAATGGCTAAATCAAAAGTGGAAATTTGTCTGAAGAAAAAAAAGCAGCCCGGGCCCAAATATTCGGTTACTTTCGTATCGAAAGTTTTAACAATTAGCAGGAATGATAGCGAGAATGTATTTCCATGGTTTCTTAGCAAGATGTATTCCCTTTGCTGGAAAATTCACTTTATTTTTCTACGCAAGACGACGCAAGATTTCTCACAGAAATTTTGTAGTATTCGCATTCCACAAGAGCTAGGGCAAATTATGTGTAATTAACGAGTACCATGAGTTATTTTGGTCGGCTGTATGAGCTAAAGCCTAGTTTTGGCCTATCATTATGAAAGAAAAGAATACACAAGAAAACACACTTCGATTGAACTGAACTGCAAGTCAAACGGAACAAGACTGCTCATATCAGGGCGAAGCCCTGAATGTTCCGAATGCCTTTTAGGTTTTTGGAGCATCAATAACTTTGAAAATTTAAATAAATTAAAACAAAATGAATTTTTTTCTTCTAAAATTTGAAATTTTTGTTGAAAATTATTCTCTCACACGCCATATAAAGTACAAAAGGATAGATTTGGGTCCTTGTAACAAATCAATTATGGCAAATATGTTTCATTCAACCATTTGGAACAATTTCTAAGACGGATTAACTCCCCGCTTACGCTTTAATAGCGCGAAATATATAGAGCTTTAATTGTCCCAATTTTGCCGAAATGGCAATACTTAAATCCCCATAACTCTACAAAAAACGATCACAGGGGAAACATTTTTTTTCAAGTTTTAGCTCAGGATAACAATAGCTTTCGAATAATATTGAAAAATTTCGTCAAAAATGGCTAAATCAAAAGTGGAAATTTGTCTGAAGAAAAAAAAGCAGCCCGGGCCCAAATATTCGGTTACTTTCGTATCGAAAGTTTTAACAATTAGCAGGAATGATAGCGAGAATGTTTTTCCATGGTTTCTTAGCAAGATGTATTCCCTTTGCTGGAAAATTTACTTTATTTTTCTACGCAAGACGACGCAAGATTTCTCACAGAAATTTTGTAGTATTCGCATTCCACAAGAGCTAGGTCAAATTATGTGTAATTAACGAGTACCATGAGTTATTTTGGTCGGCTGTATGAGCTAAAGCCTAGTTTTGGCCTATCATTATAAAAGAAAACACAAGAAAACACACTTCGATTGAACTCAACTGCAAGTCAAACGGAACAAGACTGCTCATATCAGGGCGAAGCCCTGAATGTTCCGAATGCCTTTTAGGTTTTTGGAGCATCAATAACTTTGAAAATTTAAATAAATTAAAACAAAATGAATTTTTTTCTTCTAAAATTTGAAATTTTTGTTGAAAATTATTCTCTCACACACCATATAAAGTACAAAAGGATAGATTTCGCTCCTTGTAACAAATCAATTATGGCAAATATGTTTCATTCAACCATTTGGAACAATTTCTAAGACGGATTAACTCCCCGCTTACGCGTTAATAGCGCGAAATATATAGCGCGTTAATTGTCCACAGTTGGCCAAAATGGCAATCTTTAAACCCCATAACTTTACGAAAAATCGTCACAGGTAAAACATTTTTTCTAATTTTAACTCAGGATACCAATAGCTTTTCAATGATATCAAAAAATTTTGTCGAAAATGGCTAAATAAAAAGTCGAAATTTGTCTGAACAAAAAAAAAACAGCCTGAGCACACATATTCCGTTACTTTTTCATCGAAAGTCTTAACAATCAGCAGGAATGATAGCAAGAATGTATTTCCATGGTTTCTTAGCAAGATTTTTCCCCCAAGAAGTCTTGTAGTATTCGCATTCCACAAAGACTAGGGCAAATTATGAGTAATTAATGAGTAGCATGAGTTAACTTTGGTCAGCTGTATGAGATACAGCCTAGTTTTGGCCTTAATATGAAAGAAAAGACTACTCAAGAAAACAGACTTCGATTGAACTGAACTGCAAATCAAACGGAACAAGACTGCTCGTATCAAGGTGAAGCCCTGAATGTTCCGAATGCCTTTTAAGGTTTATGGAGCAGTACATGAAAAAGTAAATTTAATAAAAAAAAATTGAAAAAAAAAAATCTAAAAAATTTGAAAATTTTTCAAGAAATCATCACCCCATACGCCATATAAAGTACTAAAGAATAGATTTTGCTTATTGCATTAAATCAATTATGGCAAACAAGCTTCTTTCAATCAATTTGGAACGGTTTCTAAAACGGATTAAGTTTCCGCTTACGCGTTACCAGCGCGAAATATATCGCGCGTTAATTGTCCCAAATTGGCCAAAATGGCAAATTTTAAACCGCCCAAAAAATGATCACAGGTGAAATAACTTTCCAAATTTAAGCTCAGGATAACATTAGCCTAAGAGTGATTTTAAAAAATGTCGTCAAAAATGGCTGTATAAAAAGTCGAAATTTGTCTGAAGAAAAAAAACCACCCCGAGCACAACTATTCCGTTACTTTCGTTACGAAACCGGAACAATAATGTTATCAATACTAAGTTTCCAGAATAAATGACTTTTTCTGCTGTATTTTCGGCTTTATGTTCATAGCTACTGACAAGTGACATTGGATGCGATAGCTGTGCATAATAAAATTTATATTGGACTAGGAATGGAGAACCTTGATTTGGCTTTCTTGATTTTTTTCGTTGATTGATTTGTATATAACGACTGGCTGCTTTTGAAAAGAGCTTGGTTGGAGCAATTCCGAGTTTGAGTATCGGCTAGGTACGTTTAGGTACGGTTAGGTACGTAAAAAGGGCACTTTGTGTTTAAATTTGAGACGGTAGTAAGCTCAGACGCATTTCGTCAGTTTTGAAAACTAAGACAATGATGAAAATTTTAGAACGATTAATCAGGGTGTTTGTCAACACAGGCGAAATCCGTTAAACAATTACGTGGATTCATAAAGTTGACCATGTTGATATCCACCCATTTTTCCCGTATCAACAGTTCGAACCAAGCCGTGGCCGCATGTGGATCCAGAAGGCGAGATCGGTTAGATATATCTGGTATGGGTGGGCCTCCATACGCCTGTGGTTCTGGAGTATGGTATGCATCCAGACAGTACCATTGACTGAAAAGCAGATGATTTACAGATCATTCTTTTTAAAACATGGCATCAATTTACTTATTGAAAAAAATGAGGCAAAAAATCATCAAATAGGATCAAAAGTTGTTTTTTTTTAATAAAGTTTTTTTTTGAAACTAAACTTTTGAGAGAGAGAAAGAGAGATATCTACATCGAGAAGCAATTAAAGTGTGAAGACATTGCTGTGATATTTTTTAAAGAACAAACTACTCTCAAACCAGTTTTTCGGGAACGGGAGGCATATCCGAACGGTTTTGATGCTAGATGTTTCACCTGAATCTTGCACATGCAGATCCCCGTAGACTGATTGAATTTGAAATTCTGAACACTAGCGACTCCCAACCTTCGGTGACTTCAGTTGTTAAGTACTCATTAGGCGTGAATAAAGAGCAATATACCTCACAGGACAAAAAGGCTGAAACTTTTGACAAATTTTGTTTCATCCAAGGAGAGAGGGGAAGAACTTGGTAATGTAGATATAACACAGGTGAACTTATTTCGCTAGCAAAATACACATGTACCTTATTGTTAAAATCAGATTTGATTTTTTTTGCCGTTTTTGATGACGGAGTAGATATGTTTGGGGTGGACTTTTGTTCAAAACAATTTCGTCATTTCGACAGAACATTTTGCAAATGACCAGTTTGACCGAAAAAAATTGAACCATTAAGATATCAATGATTTGAGCACAAATTCGAAAAGATATTTCACATGAAAGCTTGAATTTTAGGATAACTGAAAGTTCCGACTGAATGTTCCGACTGTCTTTTAAGGTCTATGGAGCAGTAATACCATAGAAAAAATAATTGTAATAAAATAAAATAAAAAATCATCTACCAAAACGCCATTTAGGAAATCAATTATGGCAAATAAGCTTCTTTTAACCAATTTGGAACAATTTCTAAGACGGATTAAATATTCGCTCACGCGCTAATAGCGCGAAATATATCGCGCGTTAATTGTCCCAAATTGGTCAAAATGGAAACTTATAAACCACCATATTTTTACAAAAAATAATCACAGGTGAAATATCTTTTCAAGTTTAAGCTCAGGAGAATGATAGCTTTCGAATGATATAAAAAAATTCCGTCAAAAATGGCTAGTTAAAACGTCGACACTTGTCTGAAAAAAAAACCCACCCCGAGCACAAATATTCCGTTACTTTCGTATCGAACGTCAGAACAATAAAGTACTTAACAAGACTGCTCGTATCAAGGCGAAGCCCTGAATGTTTCGACTGTCTTTTAAGAAATATGGAGCAGCAATAGCATGAAAAAATTGAATGTATTGAAATAAAACTAAATTTTTTTAAAAAATCTTTTGAGAGTCGTCCACCACACAGCTTATTTATTATTTAATTTTGCTCCTATTAACAAATCAATTATGGCATATAAGCTTCTTTGAACCCATTTGGAACTATTTCTAAGCCGGATTAGATCTCCGCGTAAGTGTTAATAGCGAGAATTACATCGCGCTTTAATTTTCCCAAATTGGCCACAATCGCCATCTTCAAACCCCCATAACTTTACAAAAAAACGTTACGAAAGTCGGCACAAAAAGATCGGCCATAAAACAAAGTTATAAAAATACCACTTACTGGCTGTGAGTATAGCAGCACGTTGGAAGTTCATCATTATAACCACTTATTTGTTTTTACTCTTTGCGAGGAAATATAAATATTATATCAGTAAACATGATGTTCCGAGCTTTCAAATAAATGATCCAAATGAGAGCTTATCAAGAGTTGTCAGAGCAACATTTGGTTATTGAACCAATTATTGTTCCAACATTGCTGCTTTTCAAAGCATTTCATTATGTCGTAACGCTGTTTTTTGAATTATTTGGGATTTCGATAACACATAAACAGTCATTAGCAGCAACCCTGACCTGAAGTTTTTTAAACCGAACCCTGATTTATAAACTCAACTTTTACAACGCAAAAGTTCAACTTTTACAAAATACTAGTGATGATACAGTTAAAAATTTGAAATTTGTGAGACTTGGAGTTAATGGAACGTCATTGTAGAGAGCGTAGCCATTTTTTTCCGAGGACTAGGTTATTTTTAGAGGACTCGTTTCTTAGTTGAATTAAAAAATTTAACATGTGAGAAACGTGGAACTTGCAAAAGCGGCCGCCGGTTCTTCAGCTTTACTGCGCTTACATTTGCCACAAGATAAACTGAGCGCGTAAATCAGTCTTTACTGCTAAGCTCTTCTGCTTATAGAGTCACTGGACGTAGAAATTGCAATTTTTGGTTTTAAAAAGAAAAAACCGAGTGTTCTCGTCGTTTTTGTGGTTTTCTCTGCTTTTTTTCAAGTTTTGATAAAAACTAGATGAAACTATTATAAATCACTAAGCTGGGCCAGAAATTGGGAGATCTTGTTCCGATGGTAAAAGTAAGCCAGAATATCATAACTTGTTTTATATGTGTTCTTGCTGTGAAAACATCCTCGCAAACAAAAAAGGACTTGAGTTACAATTTATGCCACCACAAATAGCAATTACAGAAATGAAAGAGTTGCATGGTCCGGTATCCAAAATTGGTTAACAATTGACAACAGTTTTGCACTGATGATTGGAATAAAAAAGAACAAAAGTCAACAAAAAAATGGTTTCAGCAAATATCTCGGAAGAAATCACAGCTAAACTCCATGCAGAGGATTCTCAATAGCAGTTATATTGTGTGTAAAATTTGTCCAACATTCTAGTATATGCTACCAAAAACTTTTGATGCATTTTTCGTCAAAACACATACGACCATTTTCAGATGCCGGACCAAGCTATTTTTTCAGCTCTGTTGTTTGTATTTTAAGAGCGGCATAGAGTGTAAGTACAGCGCATCAGCTTCCAAAAAAGTTAACGTCAGCCCGTTAATTCAAAATCCTTGTTTTTTTTTTGCAAAAATGCTTCTACAGCAAGAACACCTGTAACACTAATATATGTAACCTACTCTTTGACGTCAATAGAAAAATTGGATTTACAAAACTGATGAGCTTTCAAAAAAATTGTTTTTTTTTTCTATTGAAATATTTGTCAAACGCGCTATTAATCTACGAAGTGATATAGTTAGCATGTAGTAATGACTGGTTAAATCACTTAGAAGGCTGGTGAAAATCAAACTGTAGGGTTTTCTGAGGCGGCTGACGCTTTAATAGAAAATGATTGCGCATTGATTAAAACAAATTTGTCAAACCGGCTGGTTTCAATTCTCCATAACTTGGAGCACAAATTCGAAAAGATATTTCACATGAAAGCTTGAATTTTAGGATAACTGAAAGTTCCGACTGAATGTTCCGACTGTCTTTTAAGGTCTATGGAGCAGTAATACCATAGAAAAAATAATTGTAATAAAATAAAATAAAAAATCATCTACCAAAACGCCATTTAGGAAATCAATTATGGCAAATAAGCTTCTTTTAACCAATTTGGAACAATTTCTAAGACGGATTAAATATTCGCTCACGCGCTAATAGCGCGAAATATATCGCGCGTTAATTGTCCCAAATTGGTCAAAATGGAAACTTATAAACCACCATATTTTTACAAAAAATAATCACAGGTGAAATATCTTTTCAAGTTTAAGCTCAGGAGAATGATAGCTTTCGAATGATATAAAAAAATTCCGTCAAAAATGGCTAGTTAAAACGTCGACACTTGTCTGAAAAAAAAACCCACCCCGAGCACAAATATTCCGTTACTTTCGTATCGAACGTCAGAACAATAAAGTACTTAACAAGACTGCTCGTATCAAGGCGAAGCCCTGAATGTTTCGACTGTCTTTTAAGAAATATGGAGCAGCAATAGCATGAAAAAATTGAATGTATTGAAATAAAACTAAATTTTTTTAAAAAATCTTTTGAGAGTCGTCCACCACACAGCTTATTTATTATTTAATTTTGCTCCTATTAACAAATCAATTATGGCATATAAGCTTCTTTGAACCCATTTGGAACTATTTCTAAGCCGGATTAGATCTCCGCGTAAGTGTTAATAGCGAGAATTACATCGCGCTTTAATTTTCCCAAATTGGCCACAATCGCCATCTTCAAACCCCCATAACTTTACAAAAAAACGTTACGAAAGTCGGCACAAAAAGATCGGCCATAAAACAAAGTTATAAAAATACCACTTACTGGCTGTGAGTATAGCAGCACGTTGGAAGTTCATCATTATAACCACTTATTTGTTTTTACTCTTTGCGAGGAAATATAAATATTATATCAGTAAACATGATGTTCCGAGCTTTCAAATAAATGATCCAAATGAGAGCTTATCAAGAGTTGTCAGAGCAACATTTGGTTATTGAACCAATTATTGTTCCAACATTGCTGCTTTTCAAAGCATTTCATTATGTCGTAACGCTGTTTTTTGAATTATTTGGGATTTCGATAACACATAAACAGTCATTAGCAGCAACCCTGACCTGAAGTTTTTTAAACCGAACCCTGATTTATAAACTCAACTTTTACAACGCAAAAGTTCAACTTTTACAAAATACTAGTGATGATACAGTTAAAAATTTGAAATTTGTGAGACTTGGAGTTAATGGAACGTCATTGTAGAGAGCGTAGCCATTTTTTTCCGAGGACTAGGTTATTTTTAGAGGACTCGTTTCTTAGTTGAATTAAAAAATTTAACATGTGAGAAACGTGGAACTTGCAAAAGCGGCCGCCGGTTCTTCAGCTTTACTGCGCTTACATTTGCCACAAGATAAACTGAGCGCGTAAATCAGTCTTTACTGCTAAGCTCTTCTGCTTATAGAGTCACTGGACGTAGAAATTGCAATTTTTGGTTTTAAAAAGAAAAAACCGAGTGTTCTCGTCGTTTTTGTGGTTTTCTCTGCTTTTTTTCAAGTTTTGATAAAAACTAGATGAAACTATTATAAATCACTAAGCTGGGCCAGAAATTGGGAGATCTTGTTCCGATGGTAAAAGTAAGCCAGAATATCATAACTTGTTTTATATGTGTTCTTGCTGTGAAAACATCCTCGCAAACAAAAAAGGACTTGAGTTACAATTTATGCCACCACAAATAGCAATTACAGAAATGAAAGAGTTGCATGGTCCGGTATCCAAAATTGGTTAACAATTGACAACAGTTTTGCACTGATGATTGGAATAAAAAAGAACAAAAGTCAACAAAAAAATGGTTTCAGCAAATATCTCGGAAGAAATCACAGCTAAACTCCATGCAGAGGATTCTCAATAGCAGTTATATTGTGTGTAAAATTTGTCCAACATTCTAGTATATGCTACCAAAAACTTTTGATGCATTTTTCGTCAAAACACATACGACCATTTTCAGATGCCGGACCAAGCTATTTTTTCAGCTCTGTTGTTTGTATTTTAAGAGCGGCATAGAGTGTAAGTACAGCGCATCAGCTTCCAAAAAAGTTAACGTCAGCCCGTTAATTCAAAATCCTTGTTTTTTTTTTGCAAAAATGCTTCTACAGCAAGAACACCTGTAACACTAATATATGTAACCTACTCTTTGACGTCAATAGAAAAATTGGATTTACAAAACTGATGAGCTTTCAAAAAAATTGTTTTTTTTTTCTATTGAAATATTTGTCAAACGCGCTATTAATCTACGAAGTGATATAGTTAGCATGTAGTAATGACTGGTTAAATCACTTAGAAGGCTGGTGAAAATCAAACTGTAGGGTTTTCTGAGGCGGCTGACGCTTTAATAGAAAATGATTGCGCATTGATTAAAACAAATTTGTCAAACCGGCTGGTTTCAATTCTCCATAACTTTACAAAAAGCATCAGAGGTAATATGTCTTTTTGAATTTGAGCTCTTGTCCTAAAACATTCTAGATGGCATTTGAAAGTCTTGCAAAAATTGCTAGTTATAAAGTCAAAGTTTGCCTAGAGAAAAAACCGCCCGAGCACACATGTTTTGTTAAGTTTTTCAAAAAACAGAACCAACAAATTTTCAGTCCCATCAATTTACGGGAACTTCGTTACCTAATCCTAATGTTGTAGCCTTAGATATTTGATAGATATTTTTTAATTTTTGATAGATCTTATAACAAACCAAAGGAATGAAGAACTAATGACCTCCAGCTTTTTAAGCTCTCTTATTTTGTCTTAAAACTTTCAATTCAATTTTTAGTTTTACTTTTAATGCAAATTTTTTTCGGATGAATAAAAAAACGCTAACCAGCTTTGCCTAATCATAAACACGACAAATGAGATCGGACGAAGCCAGCAGATTTTGAATATTATCAATTTAAATTTGAAATTATTGCTAGCACCAGCTTCTTGTTAGTCTAAATTATGACTTTTAGAAAAAAAATCATAATGAACGCAATTGAGCGTTCAAAAACACCTGTCAAAACTGTAATGCATAGCATTGAATCATTTAATTCAATTTTTATATTTAAAAAAAATAACATTTTTCCTTTCATTTTCTTGAGTACATATTTTTTAGTTGATGCGTATAATATAAATTTGTTTTTCAAATTTGTGCGTCTGCATGAAGAGTTTAAATGCTCAAAGAGGATGATCACTCAGAAAAAAGAGCACTCTTTTATTTTGAAATATCCAACTTCATTTAACCCCGCAATTAGTTTTATTTAAATTAGCATAACATTATAATATGATCAATAAAACCTCAATTTTTGTGTTTTTCCGTCACTAATTTCATATTTTCAATCATTTTTTAAAAATTTTTTGTCCTCAAAATGATCGTTTAAATTTTACTAGAAAGTCATAGCTCAAGTGGTCCCAGTCACTCAGACGAACATATTCGTCGCATATTCATCAACGTTTTTATAGATATGTTATCTCTCCTATTAAAGTAGAAAAAAATTAATCTTTTAAAAACGTGTTAAATTCTCTCATAAAAACATATTTCTCAACGTTTTATTGTCTATGATATCTCTTCTAATGAAATCGAAAGCGATTTGGGTCTTATTAATTACGTTTTGACTAGTTTTTCTCAAAAAAATTGTTTCGAGATGTTCTGCTGCATTTTCTATTCTATAATATCTTCCAAAACGAAGCACAAAATAATTTTTTATTAACTATGTTCTTGATAGTGTTTTCTCTTATCAAGTGATCATAGTTACTCCGGGAATTCACGTCAATTTTGTCTTTCACAGTGGAATATAAATTTTTTCGACTAGTATAGATAAAGCGATAAATTGATTTTCCTCACAGAACAGCATCGGGATATTTGCAGCCCGCACCGAAGTTTCTCGGATAAAAATAGATTATATTGAGAAAATGTGGCCGAAAAGATTGCCATTATAATCGATTATGTGTAACCAATTTAAGCAACATTTTCTATTGTAATAGAAAGAAAATAGATTATTTTCATCAAGAATATATTGCCTTGTAATTCCACTAAAATGTATTTTTATCTCCACATAATCTCAATAAAATCTATTTTTTTTTGCCCTGAAATCGCCATGAAATCGCAATAAAATTGATTGTTTTTGCCATAAAATTGCAATAAAATCTATTGTTTTTGCCATAAAATTGCAAAAAAATCTATTGTTTTTGCCATAAAACTGCCATAAAATTGCAACAAAAACTATTGCTATCACCATAAAATTTCAATAAAATCGGTTAGTTGTCTATCAATTTTGTTTATATTATAATCTATTATAATCTATTATAATCTATTATAATCTATTATAATTCCAACATAATCGTCATAAAAATAAAGCTTTTTAATGGATTGTTTTCTCCATATAATCGATTATTTTACTCTGCGACCACAAAATCACCAGATAATTGATTATTAAAAGAATAATTTTTGGTTCGACCACAAAACCGCCAGATAAAAGATAATAATCGGAGAAACTTCGGTGCGGGAGGGTATTCGTGTCTGAAAATTCACTGAAGTTGTTTTTTATCATTTTTTATATATCTTACCTCATAAAAATTTTCTTTACTGGGCTATTCTGCGATATTTAGGAAAAATACAAATGATGATTTTTTAACTAAAGTTTTGAACAATGATTGATTTTATCTCCAATTTCATGGTCAGAACATTCAACTATGTTAAGATAGCAGATGATGGACAGGGTAGAGATTCATCGACTGATGAAACAAATTATGAAAAACCTATTTTTCTAAATATTGTTTTCGAAGCTGATCAATTTTTATTTCAATGTCTTTTGCCAAAAATCGATAGTTAAAGAGATAGCAGACGACATAAATTGACCTTCATGATGACCAAAATGAAATGTGACGAGGAAAACTGAGAAAATTCATAATTTTCGAAATCAAATTTGATGCTAAGCGACTTTCATATTCATGTTTACAGTCAAAAATTATTACTTACCCAGATATCAGATGATTAAACATGCGATTGAGGAGTCTTATTTCGTATATGCTTTTAAACATAGTTTTTAATGCTGAACATTTTTTAATTCTAAGGCGCTTTGTCTAACATCTAAAGCGCCATGTTTCAAACCACCATAACATTACAAAAAAAACACCGGTGAAATCTTATATATTAAATGAATTACACGTTTTCAGCATCAGGCCTAATGTTTAAGGGGCTATTGAGCGCAACGTTTAGAAAGGCTTAGATCAGTACTTTAGGAATCATTCAGAGCAATAATCAGAGCGAGCTGAACTCGATTCAACTTTATAGCTAGACATTACCTGCCCAATTAACCAAAATTTTGCGTTTACAGATTCTTTTCAGTCTGAAACGAATCAATTAAAAACAGCAACCTCTATGCTAAGAAAGAAACTTTGAAAAACGGTTCGTTCTATGAAATAAATGGAAATGTTTCAATGTTTCAGCTTGAAAAGCTTGCTTGGAAAAACCTAAATTTTTCGTGAACCAATTCAGTCTACGAAATAACTTGAAATAGTTCAACGTTTCATAGCTTTACGGCTTGCTTAGAAAAACTGAAAATTTTTGCGAACCAATTCAGTCTATGGAATAACTTGAAATTATTTAAAGTTTCATAGCTTGATGAAAAACTTGCTTAGAAAAACTCAACATTTTCGCGAATGATTCAGTCTATGAAATAACTAGAAATAATTCAACATTTCATAGCTTTTACAGCTTGCTTAGAAAAACTGAAAATTTTTGCGAACCAATTCAGTCTATGGAATAACTTGAAATTATTTAAAGTTTCATAGCTTGATGAAAAACTTGCTTAGAAAAACTCAACATTTTCGCGAATGATTCAGTCTATGAAATAACTAGAAATAATTCAACATTTCATAGCTTTTACAGCTTGCTTAGAAAAACTGAAAATTTTTGCGAACCAATTCAGTCTATGGAATAACTTGAAATTATTTAAAGTTTCATAGCTTGATGAAAAACTTGCTTAGAAAAACTCAACCTTTTCGCGAATGATTCAGTCTATGTAATAACTTGAATTAGTTCAACGTTTCATAGCTTTAAAAGCTTGCGATTGATTCGAAGTTTAGCCAAGAGGCAGTGAAATGAGTCAACCACTAAAGGAACCACCAGTATTTTATATCGGAGGTGCTGTGGATGCAAATCTACCCTAGTCTGTCAAGTAGTGGGGCTTTTTAGCAGAAAAGAAGAGCATCATGTCAACAGCTTCAGCTGCGCTGGCTGAACAGCTTCAGCTGCCCACAATATATTATAATGGTTAGTGTTTAGTATTTGCTGTAAACACATAGTAAAAGAGTAATTTTCACATTTGAAGGTAACTGACAAAATTTAATTTATTATCAGGCGCATAATTTAAGAAAACCCTCGAGTCGTTCGAGGAAAATTGATTGAATCCAATTAATTCAATTGCAACGAGATGGAATGGAATATATCAATACATTTTGCTCAACACACGAATCAGTAATGAAAGCTAGACACAAAACTAATTGACAGAATATCCGAATCGTGCAAAAGCATCTCTCTATATGAGGCAGTGTTCAAATTTTCAGCAAAATATGCTTTCAAGCCATTTCGACACTTCTTGTTTTCAGCAAGGATAAAAAGTTTCTTTGCTATGACTAACTTTTTGATAAAAGAAAAAATTTAAGTTAGTAAGAAATAATTGAATGTCAATTTAATTTAAATCATTTTGACTGGCAACTAAGCTTTCCAACGGAGTAGTTTCCACTAAAAACAAAAGGGTAAAGTTAAAACTCAGCACCAATGACCGAAGTTTTTGGCGAGACGAAAAGTTACCAAAAAAATGTTCATAGAGAACTAGACTGGATAATTAAATGGATAATTAGAGGTAACCCGTTTAACTGAAAAATTGAAGCTTAAAAGTCTACTGACCGAACCAAAAAGTCTACTTTGATAAATTTTATCATTACTGCTGGTAAAGAAGCCAAAAAGAAGGCTCAACAGCTCACATTATACGCAAAATGGAGTTTTTAGCAATGTTGAATTTAAAATTCTAGACGTTTTCCAGTAGTTTCCGCGGAGTTGTTCATATGAGGCCTCAAACCGTTGTGAGAAGCATTAGATTTCACTCTTCCATTTTATATCTTTTTGAAAAATGTTTCTTTCTGAGTTATATACGAGGTACTGTATTCATAGAGTAATTTCAGATAAGGCACACCCACTGCTCGTCACGCTATCTTATTTTCGGCCGGATAGATTCGTGCAACTTCTTACTCTAATACCAATCTTAATCTTACTCTTATATCTCCTAGTCAATGATCTAGTGTATACTGGTTTATGCGAGTTAGTTTCCAGAAGGAGAACAACTGTATTCTAAGTTTAATTAAAATTGCTCTGGTGCTGAAACTACAAGTAGTTTCAGCACTTCCAATTAAGTGTGAATGTTAATGATGGAACATGATTGGTTAGTTAGCAATATTTTATAGAGATAGTTTTATCAATATTATAATTGGTTTATAAATACTAGTGATCTAAACTAGTATTTAAAATTAGTTAATATTATGATATTTTATCTCTATAAAATATTGAATACTAACCAATCATATTCCATAAAAATAACAACCTTTTTATTTGTAAAGTGTTGAAACTACTTGTAGTTTCAACACCAGAGCAATTTGAATTAAACTTAGAATACAGTTGTTCTCCAACTGGAACTAACTCGCGTTAACCGGTGTACACTAGATCTTTTGAGACTAGGAGATATAAGAATAAGATTAACATGAAGTTATAGATATAGACTAAGAAGTTGCACGAATCTATCCGGCCGAAAATAAGATGACGAGCAGACGGTGTACCTTATCTGAAATTACTCTATGAGTACAGTAAAAAACCCATAACTCATCTGACGCGACCAATAGTCTCGAACAGACCTTAACTAACCTAGCATTAGACAAAATTAGATTAGAATCAGACAAAAACAAATAAAAATGTTATATGACAAAAGCTTAGAAGATATGTATCTACGCCTCAATAGATCAGATCCAATATTCCGAACAAAATGAGAGCTACCCGGTATTGGAAGAAGACACCGAACACGAGACGACATACGACTAGAAAGAAATCTACCAATTGATTTCACGATAGTACGACTAAAACGAGATCAAACTTTTATATTTAGAATACTACTAGCAGTAAATTTAAGTTTTCATTCACTGACATATTATTTGAAATGAAAAATACTTTCAAATATTTTTTCATTGCGCTAAACCTACTAACTGTACAATAACGACTGATAAAAACAACACTTGTCGTTTTCCTTCTATCAGCTGTTTATTGAAAACTCTTGAAAAAATATTTATTAAAAAAATACACAAATTAATTAGTATAAATCAAAATTCGTTAGTATTATAATTCATCATATCATCCCAGTTTCATCACCTAAAACATAACACCGAATTTCAAAAATTAATAATCATCAAAACTAACACCTAACTTTAACGCTCTAATTTTAAATTATCAAGGCTTATCTTTACTTTCACTTAATTAATTTCATTTAAATAACAGATCATCAAGGCTTCCCTTGGATCTTTAAAGTAAATTATATCTTAAATTTTAAATTTCTAAATATTTAAATCTCTGATCATCAAGGCCTATCCTTGGATCAAATAGAACAATTTTGTTCTCCCCCTCCACTTTTACTTAGTGTCTAACTACCTCAAATGTCGATTCACTATCCAATTTATCAAAGACCCAGAATTAACAGAAATTTTTTGAAAAGCTAACCATTCTAATTAAGCTAAACAGCGAAGAACTTCGGTTACTCATCCTTCAATTGGTCCCATTCCTCTTAGATGACCCAGGCTAAAACACTTAAACTTAGTAAGTCATAAAAAAAGTATCTTAAGAACCACTTGCGTTCTAATTATACCTGAACCTTGTGGATTGATTTACTATTCTCCAACCCTTGATCACAAATCATAACTCCTAATTAAGATTAGCTAGGTCAAATCTTAGCTTAGAATTAGCCACCAGAAAGTACAAATCATTCTTCGGAATCGATATACGTTTTCTTTCAACCGAAATATACGACTAAAGTTAAACTAACCACAAAAAATTGTAAGAACTAATAGTTTCAAATCACTAATCAAGATTGTGTACCCATCATCCTAAACCTTATTTCAAGAGACAATATAGGCAACAATCAAACAATTATAATACACAATTTCTTAATTAACAACGAGAAATACGACCTCGTAATCACACCACACAGACAACCAGAAGGATATATACGAACAAAAAGACAAACACTAAGAAAAAAGATAATAAACAAACAAAAACAAATTATTAGGTAAAGATTTTCAAAACGAAAAAACGCAGTTTCAGAATCAGAGACAACTGCAATACACAAACTTCATAGCTTAAAAAACTCAAAATCACCAAAAAGACGATCAATTATATTTCACAGATTCAGAAACTGCATCACAATCATCAGTAAAAGGCAAACGAAACATAAAAAATTGCTTCACAAACAAACCTATACATTTGTACAATTGGAATCAACCAATAAGACACAATGAACATTACACATTAACAGTAATTAAACACAAAAATGATCCAAAATGAAGATAACTCAGAAAACTCAGTACTTCCATTTTTAAAATCACCACTATCTGAACCTCGCGGATAAATAGAATTTTGTGAAATATTAATTGCAAACTTATTTGAAAAAGGAGAAAGTCCATGCACAAAAAAATTCCCAGATGTGAAGGACTTTTACAATAGCATGCATGTCGTAGTTAGACAAAACGTGAGCTATTACCGGAGTGAAGTTAGCCGTTCTCCTTGCTAAATTACAGTCCTGATGCGCCCAACCTAGAAACTTGTTGGTAACGTGGCAGTGGTCGACTACCATCATTGACTCTTCAGCGAACTGTTCCTCACAAATCCAACAAGTGTCTGCCGCTTCTCTCGGCAATTCGGGTTGTCCTACAAAGGTGAAGTATTTACGTTTGTCATTGTAGATCTCCCTCACTAATGATTCCAATGATTTTATCATTTTCTTCATAGCGTCTGGTCCTCATGTCGTACTTGATTGGAGTTGAACTGCCATGCTCAACTACAAATAGTCCATAGCTGCATGGCTTATGAATTTCCACGGTTTGGGTGTGCGAAGTAGCTGGATTACGGGCAGGTCACGGAACAGGGAAAATGATTGACTCCAGATCGAAGTAGATTACGTGCGGGGCAAACCATCTTACCATTAAATTGTGAAAACTTTCTGGTTTTTAGTGGGTTTTGGCAGCTTTATAGTTAGTCGTTCCGTGTTATAACACATTTCTTGATGATTTTTCATAATTTTGGTTGACGTGTAAACATGAAAACATTTTCTACATATTTCGTTTCGTTCGCGGAATGGCTGTTTTTGCACAAACATCACCATCTTACAGAGGTTTTCGATGAGGACATAGTGGTAGTTGTTTTCACTGTTTAGCAACAACAGAAGGTCTACCGCAAAAATCCAGCCGTATCTTCTAGACACGTGAACGGGTGCTAGCTCATTGTCCTCATATCTAAACCTACAAGTTAGGTTATCCAAAAGTTAATTATTTTACCGGATTCTACTTAATCTCGTTTAAGGCATTGTGGACAACGTATATGAGTTTTTTTTTATCAAAATCTTTTTTTATCTAACCGGAAAAGGTTGATTTGTACATTGTTGAGACGCCCAAACCGCTCAATTTCAAACAAGCTCATGGGCATCTGGTAGTCACCGTTAATCTCCACCAGGTTCGATTGTTTTTTTTTCGATCGTATGTGCTGATCTGTGCCTTTTCAGCCATCTTTGTTCCGGCTCGTATAGTGGCGGCTTTCTGAGTTGCGCGTGATATGCTGCGTAGTAGCAATACAGGAAACAGTTATGATCTGATGCGTTGTGGACTTTTACCAAATTTCTTTGTTGCTTTTTCAAATTTGGCAGCAGCGGGATATATGAGCCGTCTCTGATTGGGGAAAGTTTTGTTAAACAAACGTTGACTCTGTTGATTTCATCTATCACTCATCCGCTCCCATGAGAACCCAACATTGTAAATGTGTTAACCATTTGGTCAACCATTCGCTAATGGTTTCATCGCTTACCCCTCCGAAGTACAAATGGTACTTGGCTGTGTTGACAAATAGTGTTGTTTTATGAGACTGGTCGTCTTCCTCCACAAACTTCATCAGCCCAATTTCGCCTTGTAGCTGAAAACTGTGAGGTACGGTCTGAACATGATCAGAAATCAGCTGACTAATTGCTTCCCTCTGATTCATTATTAGGCTAAGCATGTCTACTTCTCCTTTTTCGATTACAAGTTCAAAATTTTTCAGCTTTCCGTCAAAAGCACTCTGTTGAAGTGTAGCAGAGATCGCGCCTTCAATATTATTGCTGACTTTAGACTCGCACGCTGGCAGCCCATGCTTCTGTGGCATATGAGTTTGGTAAGCTTTTTAGGATGGAAAAAGAGTGTTACAGGACACACAATGCTTTTCTATTTCGATTACATGTTCCGTGGCAATGTGTTCTCGAGCATGTCCCAGTGTTTCGAATGACTCTCGACATTCACTGCAAAGAGTGCGCGGAATTTCTTTTGTTGCTGCAAGTCCATGAACTCTCAGCAGATTTTCCTGTAGTTTCTTTTACACATTATCTGCACACCGCTTTCATCGCAGATTACTGGTTTTTCCCGTTTTTTCGCTTTCTCCGACATCGGGTTCGGGTATTACCATTCCAAACGTTCGTGAGTGTATCAACTTCGCTGGCTTTGCAATCGATCTCCAGCCACGCAATCACTATTGGGTGTAGTTTTGATGTTTTCTAAATAAACAGGGAAGTTTCTGTTCGGTCGTCAAAAATTTCAAATATGGTATGGAGATCCAGAAAGTCGTCAGTGTAAAAATATTTTAATCGAGCGAATCGATTGTTTAGACGTTTTATCTTATCTTCTGTGAAAAATAAAAATTACGAACCGTTTGCGGAGCAAAATGAATTAAAAAGTGATTTCCAAAGTTGTAAATTTCTAATTTTTTTGTCCGAAGTTTATATTTCAGTAATTTCAGTAAACTCAATAAATTTTTAACAATAGTTTCTGTGGTAAAATCCTATGGTTTCTAAAATCCTCTGGTTTCTGTGGTTTCTGAAATGTAACAAAATCTATCAACCAGTTTAACAACCTTTTTGAACGTGTTGTATTTATCGACTTTTCACGAGGCTTTAAGTCAAGTAAATAACCGATTTAATGTTTAAAATCTCGTAAAAATTTTATGGTGTGATTCTATTACCCGGAAAATGTTATGATTTTTTAGGTTTACGCCTTTGTTTTAAGTATCGGTACTAAAATTAAGATAAATATAATTTGCTGTAGAGTGAAAATGGCAAAATCATCTTTTTTTAGCAAAGAATCGGTAATGAATCACTATCCCTAGGCTATGAAGAGGCATTCTAAAGAAGTGCATGGGTTTCTTGGCAAATCAAAGCCTGAAAATTAATTTAAAAAATAAAAATATATAGTTTTGAGAATTTTTCGATAAAATGTTCATTTAGTTATAACGCACTCCTTTAATAATAAGTCAGCAAAAAGTAGACGTAGAGCCACCGTCATGAGGGTCATTTACGTTCTCCTATTGCTGGGCAAGACAGATGCATAGCAAATTGTTCATTTGGTTTATGAACTGAGATGTAAAAAAGGTTCAAAAACTGAAAGAAAATTTGAAAAAAGAAAAAAAATGGTAAAAATTGGAAAAAACTCCTTCGTTAAAAATTTTCAATTTTTGATTTCTGGTTTGTTGGAATTAACATATATAATAAAATTATATGGTGTGATTCTATTACCCGGAAAATGTTATGATTTTTGAGGTTTACGCCTTTGTTTTAAGTATCGGTACTAAAATAAAGATAAATATAATTTGCTGTAAAGAGTAAAAATGGCAAAATCACCTTTTATTAGCAAAGAATCTGTAATGAATCACTATCCCTAGGCTATGAAGAGGCATTCCAAAGAAGTGCATGGATTTCTTGGCAAGTCAAAGCCTGAAAACTAATTTAAAAGTTAAAAATATATAGTTTTGAGAATTTTTTGATAAAAATGTTCATTTAGTTATAACGCACTCCTTTAATAATAAGTCAGCAAAAAGTAGACGTAGAGCCACCGTCATGAGGGTCATTTACGTTCTCCTATTGCTGGGCAAGACAGATGCATAGCGAATTGTTCATTTCGTTATGAACTGAGATGTAAAAAAGGTTCAAAAACTGATGTAAAAATTTGAAAAAAGAAAAAAAAATGGTAAAAATTGGAAAAAACTCCTTTGTTGTAAATTTTCAATTTTTGATTTCTGGTTTATTAGAATTAACATATTTAATAAAATTTTTATAATATAACTGAAGCAAACCGATTGGTTTGGATAGAACCATAGGTTAAGAGCGTCAAGATTTTTAGTTCGGAATAAATTATTTTATTGATTTTTTTTGAAAAAATGTTATTTCAAAATTTTCATATTAATCTTAAAATTAGATTTTGACAAGTTCAAGGTTCTGAACCCGATAGTTTTTGATCTGACAAAGATAGATACTTGGTAATAAAGACTATTTCTGTTCTCTTTTAATAGGGCAAGTCATTGGAGAATTTTAATTTTTCACCTGGATTGTTGGTAGAATGAGAAATGACTAGTGAATTTGGGTTGAAAAAGAGAATGAAAAAACTTACAAAATTAAAATTAAAATTAAAACTTTATTTCCAATGCTTTGCCATGAATTGAGGTTTTGAATTTCTAAGAAACGAAGAGGGTCCTGGAATTAGTCTAGTGCAACAAAACTTTGTCTTTTTCAGAAATAAAGAACTTTACCTGACATTCTACCTGATACCATTTATATCTCTCTCTAGACTTTCTTTTTAAATTTCTTTCTAAATTTGATTGGAAACCACACTCTAATTTTTATTTGACTCAATTGACAACGAAACAGATGAATATAAATTAGATTAGATGAGAGGAGATTACATTCAAACAGAAAACAAACTGATTTGTTAAAAAGTGTAGGCAACACAACAAACCAAAAACAAGCTCCATAATTTTATTAAATCAAAACATGAATTTTCAAAAGTTTTCCCAAAAATGATTGAATTCAACTTTACGCTTCTTGGGCGCATAGCAAGCTGCTACTGGCGGCGTCTCTGGAATGTTTTTGGGAGCAGCTGATTCATTTTTGGGAGAAGCTGTTGTGACACAGATGTGATTGGTGTGGTTATTGTTGTCACGTCTGCAGTTGAGTCCGGAGGAGAGGAGATTGACGTCGTTGACTCGCTGTCCCAGTAGGATGCACGCTCTACCAGGTCCCTAAAGTACCCCTCCTGTTTTCATACAAGGCAATCGTCTCGCAATCGTAGCTAAAAAGAATTTTTCGAGGTGATTGTTCGAGGTATCCGGGGTCGTTGATGTCAGTCTTGTACGAAGCAGGACAGAATTCGGTCTCTGTGGAGCTGTCAAAAATAGTTTTCCTGCTCTGAAGCAGAAGGTTGATCTGGTCGAGTAAATAAATGGGAAGCATCATGTGGCTTTTAGTAGTCCAATCGTGATACTCCTCGTCTGAGGGTCGACAAGCCAAATCGTTGAATGGAGAGGGCATTCTCTCCCGTTGTTGCTGCACAATGACGACCGTTTCTCTCATGTAAGTTTGGTAGATTATCGTTTGCTCAGTTTCGGAAGTCGAAATTATTTTCAGAGGACTCAACATGGTTACAATTTGAATTTTGTCTTTCTTCTGAAGCTGAGTATCAACTGAGTTGTTTGAATGAGACTGAGAAAATGAAAATAAGTAGCATATAAATTCGAAAAAGGTATAAGGGTGTGTGGGGGGTTTTGGGTGCTCTAAAGGTGTGCCCTATAGCTTTTAATCTGTTGTATGGTGGTGGTAAGCAGATCGTGACAAGGCAGACATACTCAAGATCTATACTTCAAAAGGGACAAGGGACTATAAAAGTATCCACTTCAAAGTGAGTACATGTATGCCGACATGTAAAATTAACTGAGATTTATGGCCCATTCAGGGCTTGCCAGACAGAAATGAGACATGCAGTAAACATTTTGCTGTTCCATAAATTTCCAAGCGCAAAAACTAATTAATTTCTCTCGCTACAGGCTGAAGGGGCGCCATAAAAATAAATCCATAGAGATTGTTTATCTTCTATATAATCATTATTCACTTAACTCTCTCATTAAACAATTCAACCAACAAGTCAGTACATTCACCACCACCGCCATGTACTCGTCGCTAGAAAATGATAAAGACTTTTACGATGATTTTCAAGACATATCTTCGGGAGAAAAACGCATTGTACAAGTTGGAACGAAAATTGTTGACAAAACGAATACAAATATCACAATAAAGTTGTATAAAAAGAATGAAGATGGCGTGTTTCAGTGTAATCAAGCAGTGACCTTGACAACAAAAGAATTTGATTGCTTGGCCGATAATCATTCAAAAAATTTAAAAAATGTTTAAAAACAAACCGTCGAAAAGACTTCATCTTCTTCCGCCTCCTCCTCATCCTCAGCTGCAAATGATAAACATTATAAATAAAGATACACTTCAAATCGATCAGTCTGTTCCGAAAAAGAACGTGCTGAAAGCGTTGATGAAAACAATGCGGATGATGAATACTCGAATAAAAAAAAGCGTAGTTGCCTGAAACAGAAAAAAAAACGTTCGAACAATTTGAATAATCAACACAATGGTTGAAGCATTGTAAGAACAGTCCCCTGAATTTTTTTCAAGAAAAAGGAAGAACTTCTTTTTTTCTGAACAACGAATCCGACATCTCACAACTCCCTCTAAACACACATTTTGCATTTGCAACCCACTCGGCTCAGAACAAGTATTGCACCCAATTGCTCGAAAATGACCATCCTCAAATCCATGTTCTCATCGAGTTAACAAAAGATTGTGTCGGCGTAGTGAACAAGATAAACTCCTCCACTTTCGTTGTACCTTGTCTACTCTGATCTTTCCAACATCTAGTTTTTGGTTGCAGTAAAATTCAGCTATCGGGACCTCTGATGGAAAAATTAAAAATTGCTGTCAACTACAACAATTCTATTAACACTTCAACTGACATTGGCGGTGCTCCTTTGCGAAGACGATTGCCACAACTTTGCTTTGCTTCACCAACTCGATCCATTCAAACTCAAACTAATGTAATCGCTTATAAAACAATTGAACGCTTCATTAATATTTTGAATGGTAATAATGCCGCAGAATTTTCTAAAATTATTGATATTATTTTGAGTGGATACGGTCGTTTAGAGATTGATTCAAATACTTTGTTTGGTAAATTTATAAAGAAAAAGATATTTAAATTCTGAAAACGATTTTTAGAGCCTGAGATCACACCAGAGGCAAGAGTTATAATAATGAAAAAAGAAGTTTGGAAAAAAAATTCAATTATAGATCATCATAGAAAATCATCAGTATTTCAAATTTAAAACTTCATATGTTTAGCAAAGCGCATCATGTCATGGTCGTTTAGTTTGAAACCTATAGGAAGTTTGGATGAAATTATAACATGAGCAACATAAATACAATGGAGTCCACACAAGACCGAGTTAGCTGATTGGATTGGCTTATTCATCAGTATTTAGTTTCCTTCATGAAAAGAATATCTCATGTATTAGTAAACATGTGGATAATTGTGTAGTCCTTGTCCAAGAGAATCTGCAAAAAAAAATTGACCACCAGCTTGAGCGATTAGTAACCAGTGAGTTTCTGGCTGTTCTGAGTTGGATGCGTTCACTATCATAAAAGTATTGCCGCGTTTCAGTATTGTTCTAAATACTAAGTTAGGTGGAAAAATGCCTCTAAATCGATGTTTCAAGTGCTTGCATCGTAATAAGCTCAGTAATCTGGAAATTGTCCATTTTTTTAGATTCAGACTATTAGAGTGTTTTTTGGCTCTTTTTCTATCGGAACGCACGTTAACTGTTGACGCAAGCTCTCCCATGAAAAGTAACTCTACAATTTCCCCCAGTAGTGCATTAAACTTCGTTTCTACCTATATCGTGCAATTGGTCAATTCAGGATGAATGAAGTCATGTGAAGCCTCCTGAGTAGATGTGAGATCAAATGCCAAAAAACGATGAGTGTGATAATTAGCCAAACTGATTCCATGACTATCGTTAAAAACAAAGTCTAGAGCTTCTATTTGGTTATAGTAGTTTCTTTTGTTATTAGTATTTGATACAGGAGTACCTGCAATGGGTAGACGGTTTCCGTAAACAAGGATTTCATTCAGCTGAAACTTTTGATAATGAAACGGGTTTGTTCGGTTAGTACCCAGGTATGCTGTATTCGAGCTCATTGCCAAAATCATCCGACGAACTGGCTCTTTGGCAAAAACGTCTTCTTGTTGCCAGCTTTGCACACCAGTTCTGGCCAAAAAAGTTCTTGGTAAAACTTCAATATAATTGTATATTGCGGGTGTTTTCAACAGAGTTTTATCTATCGATGATAGCACAAAATCTGTTACTGTCATTTTGCGCACATATAGGTTAGCCTCAGTGATTTCAACTCGGTAATGTTTATCTCTATGCTCGGACACGATAACAAAGTCATTAGCAGATCGTCTCAGAGAAAGTGTTATTGTTACACCGCTGATTAGAGGTTTTTCACATCATAAAAAATCACAAGCAATTTTACCAACTAGACGGAATTCGCTTGATGCAGCTACATGTCGCTTACGTTCTGCGACATCTTCAGCTCGCACATTAGCACCATCAAAACCTGATGGATTATCTTCATAATAATAACCTTAAAAAACAAGCCATGTTTTTTTTGCATCATTACCATGTGAAATTTCGGTCTCAATGAAAATCTTATGGGCAAAATTGGCAATTGTTTTTGAAGTTTTTTCTCCATTCAGAGACATTGTACATTCGGAAATTAAAGATGAATGTGGATTTTCAATCAAATATAGGGTGTCTCGTTGTGCTGCCTCTGTAGCAAGAGTTCGGAGTACATTACCATTAGTTTGAACAATGCGTGCTACAATCTCCAAGCGAGTTCGTTGAAGATCGATAAAAATTGTTTCTATCTCCTACAACTTCAAATTCGAGCATGGGACCATCAGGTGAACAAGATGGACCAATTTTTTGAGTGAACGCATTTTCAGTTGTAACGAGTAGAGG
>NC_087064.1:31996221-32166740 GCF_963678635.1 Symsagittifera roscoffensis
GGTCAATTGACTATAGTTCGTTTATGTCATCTGTTGAAGTTTTTCTCCATTCAGAGACATTGTACATTCGGAAATTAAAGATGACTGTGGATTTTTAACTAAATATTGGGTGTCTCGTTGTGCTGCCTCTGTAGCATGAGTTCGGAGTACATTACCATTAGTTTGAACAATGCGAGCGACAATCTCCAAGCGAGTTCGTTGAAGATCGACAAAATTGTTTCTATCTCCTAAAACTTCAAATTCGAGCATGGGACTATCAGGTGAATAAGATGGACCATTTTTTTGTGATGTGAGAGTGCTATGGATTTGACTGGAATCTTTACAGCCGATATGGTAGCCCTTCCCATCTCTTATACCTTTGAAACCTAAAATACTAGAAAATTGAGGGCTCTCAAAGGTAATGCTTTTTCAATAATGCTTCCAAATTGAAAGATGTTTGGTAATGGGCTCATATATTTTACCTTCTATTGGTTCTTTATCGGCGTCGATCATTTTTTAAGTCGGTGGGTTCCTTGGTGGTATGTCAAATATTTCAAATACTTTGTTAGAGAAGGATTGCTTATAACGTTTTCGAAAAAGAATGTCAATTTTTTTATATTCTAATAAAATGGCCAACGTAGAGCTTTGGTCGGCGATTTAGTTTCAATGATTGTTTCGCTCTTAATGAAATTAGACGTGTAACATCCTTTTCTGTCAATTTATTGGGTGCTAATTCGATGACGCGGTTTGTTCTCGAATTTATTGTGTTGACAAAATCTTGGAGCTGTTCGATGTAAGAGTTGGTCCATTTGTCCTCCAAAAACTTATAAATCAAACTCTTCAGTGATCGAATGTTCCTCTCGGCGAAAGCGGATTCTTTCACTCTCTTTTATATTTGTTTCGATGCCCTTTTACTCACATTAAAATTTGAAAGATCCCTTGAACTCTGGCCTTTATCTACATAGATTTTTTGTGGCTGTTTTGTTTTTATCATTTATTTGAATGCTTCCGTAGTTGGGGTGGAATACTTTGATTTCAATGGTTGTACACGTAGATAACGGGACATGCAATCCACTGCAACCATAAGATGTTTAATGTTTTTGTTATAATCTGCAAGAATATCAACAAACGCTAGGTCAACTGACTATTTTTCGTTTATGTCATAAACTATCACAATGAGGCGTGGTATTTTGCAAAAAATTGTTCGATATTTTGTATATGCACACTCTGTATGTAAAATTGTTTCACTTTACTTCGTGAATTTTTTTCCTCTTTTACATTCTGTACACTGCCAAACAATGCTGGACCTTGACTTGTAAATTTAGATTTCAATTTTTTTTTCTTCTGCCACAGTAATTTTGCCATTTTTTGATTTTGTCTTTGTCTTCTCTGTCATTGCAGAATCTGAATTTTTGTCGGGCGTTCTGTACGATTCAAAGTCTTCTTCTTCTGCTCCTTCTTCTCGTTTTGTTTTTTTTTGCGCTGCCCGTTCTCTTTCACTGTCTGCAACTGTCCTTCTGATTCTGCGTCTTTTAATGCTTTTCGAGCTAGAATTTGTTGACGGTTTTTTGGGAGAAAAGAGGGCTGTAGATGTTGAAGTGGTATTTGTGGGAAATCTGCTTCTTTTTTTCTGTTGAGCTTGTTCAGTATTCGTTGACTGAACCGCGACATTGGCATACTTATTCATAACCAACTGCTCGTCAAGTTTGAGTGACCTCAAAATCAATGTAAAAGCAGGATTGTGAAATTTTCTAGTTTGTTGCTGTATATCAGACAAAAAACTGATGCCTTAAAACCGGTTGGAACTTTATCAACGTAAAGTTCTTCATTTTCTTTGTTTATTATTACTCGCTTTGACTTTTTAGTAATTTCCAGAACTTTTTTCACTCGCTTAAGTTTGTTTTCGTCCATGAGTTGTTATTGTAACTTTATGCATCATTAAGCTCAGCACTTGTTTCTAGTTCATTTCCTTCATCTTCAATGAGAAGGAGAGCTTGTTCTCTTTGATTGTTTTCTGCTGTGACACTGATTCGGGGGTTGGTATGACTGAAGGATTAGTTGTTGTTGCATTTGGCGGTCTTAAGTGATTCAAGTATGATAGTTGCGGTTTTTTATGTTTGATGGAGTTGTCAAGCAAAACGTGCGCTGCATGGGGTTTTTCTCCAATATAAATATGCTTCGGAATCAGAACAAATTCATGTGCTGTCATTTTTATGCTGTCAAATACTTGAAGCAAAAAAAAGTATATGTCTGATTAGATAAAATCCTTGTTCATCCAAAATAACAGCTGATTTTTTTTCAGACTCGTTTTCGGATTGCTCAGACTCTTATATGTTTCTTCCATTTATTAAGATTTTGAATACTAAAAAGCACATTACCGTTGACTACATTGAGCAAGCATTCGCTAACGACTGATATGACTTTGGTATTTGATGATTTTTTGATAAAGCTCCGTAGTTAGCTTGAATTCAATTGTACCATGTGTTGCAGAATAGTTAATTTTTTTGCGTTCATTTGTGATGGATTTCACTTGTGCCTTATGTAATGGTAAATAGAAAATTGAGGGGCCAGGAGGTGTTTTGTTTGAACAGTATTTAAGACAGTCTGATGTTCGGGATCTAAATCTATAAGTAGATGTCCGAAAGTGTCCTTTGTAGCCAGTTCATACGAATTCCGTTAGAAATTGATTTCATTAAGTTGCCTGCCTAGATGATCAAGTTGCTGAATATCACGGAGTGATTTGAATAAACTGATGTGAGATGTGTTCAAATCAATAGTTCGTGACCATGGGCTTTGGAGGAATAAGTTATGTTTAACTTAGATAACATCCAAGCCCTTGTGTCTTCCTGTCGTTGTCAGTTTAACGAACTCTTTATTTTGTAAATTTCTTCGCATGAGTCATCAAACACTAACAGAATGTTTTCAATGTTTCTCAAACGATTAAATCAGTCAAACTTTTCGACTTCTATTTGAACTCTAGAAGCATAAAAACTTTTCTTGAACTATAGGTTGAATATCTTGGTAAAAGAATAAAACTCTTCCAAGTTTGGGATAAAAAATTCTCCTTTTCAAGAACTTGAAAACTAATTCTGTTTTTCGGATCCTGGTGGTCCTACAACTGCCATAAATAGTCTTGTTAGTGTATCAATAATTTTATGCATATCCTTGGGTTTGGTAGTACGTATCATACTAAACCAGACAATATGGAAGACCAAACTGAAGTTTTTTCAATGCTTAGTTGCGTCAAAGAAAGCTATTTGATACTAAAGCTTAGTAAAATTAAAATTAAAATTATTTGAGACCAAAAAATACTTCTGATCTGGGAATAATGGCATCAAAATAAAATTACCAAGGTTTTTGTTCGGTGTTATTTCGATCGTAAACAAAATCCAAAATCAGTAACTATAATTGCATCAGGATCATCATCTGCTACTTCAGACATTCAGGTTTTCAAATTAATTTTTTCTCTCTCTCTCTCTCTCTGCGACTATCTACCTGTATCAACCGTTTCTTATTGAAGAAGAAAAATTTGTGGTTATGAAATTTATCATTCATTCTTCCTAACAGAAAAAATCTCGTATTGAATATAACCAGTGTAAAAATTAGTAGTATCATTTTCATTGTCATACATTTCCACTACATAATTGGCTGGGACATTTTTAGTTTTCACATGATTTATGATTTTTTTTCACTGAGTTTTCTTTTACTAATTTCTGATTTTCTTCAGGAAAGTCACTGCTGCTGAGATCCATTTGAACTCCGGGCTGACATTTGGGTACTAAGATTAGCTTGGGAAGATAAAATTCTCGTTTGCTGGCTAATATTTTGAATAAACTTGAATCGTTGAAAGTATATGAATTGGCCAATGACCGGGAAAAACCTTCTCAAAGTTTTATAATCTTCTTCAGATAAAGTCATTTGATCTTTTCGCTCTACCAGTTGACCTCGGCAATCAATTCGTTCTACTCTTGTTAATGATTTTTTGATGTCACTCTCTGGATTCATCCAAGCACATAACACTGAATTTGGAGATAGGTACGTCTCTAATTTCGCTAGTCTCTCGCTGTTGCTCATTCTTCAGCCAATTAAACAACGCCTTGCTTTTCTTCAGGGCGCAGTGATTCCTGGAGTGGTTATGATGAAAATGTTTATTGCAACCTGGATAGTTTTTCAAATGTAAATTTTCGATTCTTTCGCAACCCAAGTCATCAAGGTTCTCAACTTTTCGATCCAAATACGTTGCCAAAATATCATTTTTTTCTTTTCCTTTAGCTTAAAATACGGCCTTAGGATTTCTCAAAACAAAACTTTGAATAATCTGATTGAGATATAGATATAAATAATCACCACTTTTCCAGTGAATTCCGTGCAAGTTATTTGTCAACCAGTTCTAAGATTTTTGTTCAGATTTGGAAAGTGGGTTGAAACTGGCTGGAGGTCAAAAAATAAGAAATTCACTGTAATCAAAAGTTGTAATGGCTAGTTTTTTAACTATAAAATTATTTTTTCTACAAAGGAATCCTTCCAAGTCTAGCACGAATGATCTTTCCTTCAAATTTCTAACAATTGATAGAAACTTGGTTTTGTCAGTTTAACATATAAACAGAAACTAATACCACTCAATTGACCAATCAGGCTTTTGTTGTATTTTCAGGGTAGCATAAAACATTAGGTGGGACCAGTGTTTTAAACTTTGTGAACAAATCCTGCGGCATCGTGTAAAATTGCATGCAGTCGTAATATTTCTGAATCATTCAAGTATTTGTCCAATGAAGAATTATCTATGCCAATAAGACCTCCATATGGTCTAAATTTAATGGCAACGCCATAGTTTATTTCATTTTTGCTAGAAAAGAGAAACAGAGATTATGTAGCTAGAAAATAATTTCGGCGGTGAAAGTTTTCCGGATAGGTTTTTTTCGCGGTCAAATAAACCTCGTGAACGATTTTCAAGTCCATTGAAGTAAATCTACGTTTTTTAATTTCATTTGCAACACCTAGCGGACCTGCTGAATTTCCAGCCAGTGGAAGTGAAAGTAACCATGCAGATACCAGTTACTCAATCTCGGTGGTAGATTTTTAGACAGATCACTGGAAACTTTTGATATTTTGAAAGTTTATCGAAACAAAGTCGAATCATTCGCTCCACCCCTTTCTCAATCAATATTGAGGTAAAATCGAACGAAAATTCAAATATGTTTTCATAAGTAGCAATTGGTAGATCAGTAGCCTTCCCATACTTTTGTTTTGCATAAATACACCACGTTATTTTGAAAAATTCGTTCAATTAAAACTGTTCTTTACAACTCTGCAAATATTATATTGGTTCTTATCTGCCTTTTTTTTCCAACAACTGTTTTTTGACCGGGTACCATTTGAGAAGACAGAGAAACTTAAATGCTCACTATCAATATCTTCAGTATGCCAATCTCCAATTATAATTATTTTGCTTATTTCTTTATTCCATAATTTTACCAAAATTTTTATTATTCAGTTATGTCATGACACAGGACTGTCAGACGCTCTTCAAACTTTGTGAAAGATTCAGATTGCTAAGCGTTGTTTCATTAATAAAAAATGCATACGGAAATGAAATAGTTTACAGCTACCAACGGTTTAAATATATTGGCTATAACTTTTACGTTAACTTTAATTCCGAACATGAACGCTATAGTCTTGGTCTAACGTTGACGCACGAAAATGCATTCCCCAGACATACTTTTTATTATATGTCACAACAGCAGTGACATATTATAATATAGGCATTTCATAGCACTTAGGATATAATACATGGGGTTTTATTTTGCTCTTTGGAGTGCCCCTGTGGTTTGAAAAATTGGTTTGGAGCCGCTATGTGGTTTTGGAATTAGGGTCTGGAGCACCAAAAAATTGTGTCTAAAGCGCCTATGTGGTTTTGGGATGAAGCTCTGGAGCACCTCTGAGCGCCGGCGATTTACTGTACTACAGCCAATTTCGATCGAGAAAGTCGAAACATAGGTGGAGAAAGTCGAAACATAAGTCAAGCACGGTCGAAACATAAGTCCAGCACAGAGTCAAAAATAGGTCGAGTACAGTCAAATTGTAGGTCAAGCACAGTCGAAACATAGGTCTAGCACAGTAAAAAAATAGGACGAACATAGTCGAAACATAGAAGTCGAACTCCAAATTACAGTACATTTGAACTCAAATTCGAAACAATCAATCGAGCCGGTCGAAACAAACTCGAACACAAACAAAAATTTCACCGAGAATTTGATTTTATTGCCGGATTGCTTTTGCTTGCGAACATGTAAAACAGCTGCAATTAGCAAAACAATTCAGTATTTATGTATTTTTGAAGTGCTGTTAGCTAGAACAGCATATTTACTAATCATATACAGGACCGTCACGAGAAGGCCTGCACTTGGTCCCAAAATATATGCAATTTTTGGGGCAATGACAAAATTGTCTCCACAAAGACGAAAAGCTGAAAAACAACCACACGCAGCTAAAAACATAAGTCACTAGCCTTGCAGTTGAAAATCTAAATATATTTTTTTCAAATTTCTGAAAAATATTTCGGTACCATTCCAACAAAATAATTTTTTCGAACAAAGATTTATATGCGGGGTCGAACACACAAGTTCTTACAAAAGTTTTAAGAAAATTCTCAGAACCGCAATAAGTAAAACAAAAATCTACAAAAAAATTGATTATATTGAAACCAAAAGTAGATTTTAATTGATCATAATGGATCTGAAATGGATCAAATAATTTTGTAAACACTTTTGTTCTTTTGTATGAGGGGTCAAACAAAACATTTTTAAAAACAATGTTTGGCCGAGAAAGTCGAGAAAGTCCGGTCGGGAAAGTTCGGTCGGGAAAGTTGAAACTTATCTACGCGGGGTCGAACAAACAAATTTTCAAACTTTTAAAAATTGTCGTTCGAGAAAGTCGAAACATATCTAGTTTTGATTGAGTGTGTCGAAACATAACTGTGTGGTGTCAAACAAACTACATTTTTAAAAGTTTTTGTCGAGAAAGTCGAAACATATCTAATTTTGATTGAGAGTGTCGAAACACAACAATGTGGTGTCAAACAAACTTCATTTTTAAAAGTTTTGATCGAGTTATTCGAAAGATATCTGAACTGGGTCAACCAAAGACGAAGATTTCTTTTTTGTCGAAACGTACCTAAATTTGGTCGATAAAGTCGAAACATACCAAAATTTGGCGGAGAAAGCTGAATTATACCGAAATTTGGTCGAGAAAGTCGAAACATACCGAAATTTGGCAAAAAAAGTCGAATTATAGGAAAATTTGGTCAAGAAAATCGAGACATACCAATTTTTGGTCGAAAAAGTCGAGACATAGATCGAGCACCTCGACCTGGGTACCACTGTTTTGCATTTCTTGAGCTGTGTCGGAACCCGATTGAACTGCAATAGAATACTAAGCATCAGTTTCAGTGATGGCATAGTTTTCATGATCTCGAGAGACGCTTTGATTTAAAAACTAAAACTCTTTTAAACCTTTTTGAAATGTTGTATGAAAGTTGTATGATAAGCTTTTTTCCATAGACGCCATATATGAAATTATATGACAAGCAATTTTCTTCTATGGACGTCAAACCGGGCAGTTTCTGTTTTTTTTTGGGAAAAATATGGTTTGTTAAACAGTGCCAAGCCGGCGGGAAGTGGGGGCTATGGGGGGCGTGCAATTCCAGGCATCTCCAAAACTGCGCAGAAGCTGGCGTAAAAAAAACATAATTCTATCGGAAGTATTTTCATCGCTGCTTTTCTTTTTCGCTACTTTTCTGTAATTTTTTTTGAAGATGCCCGCGCATTCAAAATTTTTTCAGACTGTCAAATAAGATAATGGTGGTGAAACCCCGTATAAGTTATAAGATAAATTATAAGTTTGATATTGGCAAATTCTAAAATTCAATTTTTTTCCTATCAAGACACTCTATCTTAGACAATGGTAGGTGGAAACTTGGTTCCCAATGGCACTGCACTGAATTAATTTAACCAAATTTAAATTGAAATTAGTTTGTTTTAGGTTAAGCTTTTCATTTTGCCGTCGTTGCTATCTGCATAATGTCGTCTGTGATAGAAGGTAGAGCAGAAATACAGCAACGATTTGGGCAGGTAGGGCTCAAATGATCTTCACTGCATGTCGGAGACAACAAAAGAACTATCACACATGACGAGCATGACAAAAGATCTTCACTGCATGTCGTAGACGACAAAAGAACTATCACACATGACGGGGTTGACAAAAAATCTGTGTAGACGACAAAAGAAATATACCGCATCCAGTTCCAAGCGTTAATAATCGATTATATGACAATTTTAGTACCAGTCTTACTAAAATAGAGAAACAGTCAATTTTCATCAATTAATAATTGATTATAATCTCGCTTTTTAAAATCAAATTATAATTAGTTATAATCCAATATAATCGATTATAATCGATTGTTCATTCGTCTTTTTTTTCGATACGATTATAATCCATTTTTTTAAACTCAAATTTCTAATTCCTTAGTTTTGCACTAAAATCCATTATAATCCATTATAATCGATTATAATTGATTATAATCCCTTTTGATTGTCCATTTTGTATTCGAAGTTGCATCTAAATTGCTTACATCTTATGCATTTTGTAGACGTTGGTTCCTATGAAAAATGAAAAAAAAAAGTGTTTTAAATTTTCCAATCAATTCAAATGTGAAAGGTTTTTTTTTCATTTCTTTCCCATTACTTATTTCCCATTGCATACTTAAAGCTTTTTTAACCATCAAAACATCAGCAAATTGATTTAGTTTTGTGATTGATTCGGAAGATTTATTTTTCATCTACCGCGGGAATCTTTCCACTAATATGTAAGGATCTCTATGAAAATTTTGTTTCGTGGTAATACTTCGTGTTCAGATGAACCAAAATGTTCAAGAGATCTCTCTTTTAGAGATACTTTTTTGATACAAAGTTAACAGCCCATAAGATGAAATTCAAATATAGTTTTGAATTGACAAAATTTTGGCTAAACAAGAAATTATAATCGTTTATATTTTATTTTAAGGGTTTTTTGTAAGCACTATAATCAATTATAATCGATTATAAGGGATTCTAATATGTTGAAAAACATAACGATTATAATCAATTATAAATCCTTTAAATACCTATTTTTGGTAATTATAATCGATTATAATTGTCAAAAAATCATCAGAATAAGCCGTTATAATCGATGATTACTTACGCCTAAACTTGGATGCTGGATCAAACATGATGGAGCTGACAAACGGTCATCACTGCATGTCGGAGACAACAAAAAAACTATCACAGATGATGGGGATGACAAACTGTCATCACTGCATGTCGGAGACATCAAAAAAACTATCACACATGACGGATGTCGTAGACGATGAAGGAACTATCACACATGATGGGTATGAAAAACGGTCATCACTGCATGTCGGAGACATTAAAAGAACTATCACACAAGATGGGGATGACAAAAGATCTTCACTGCATGTCGGAGACAACAAAAGAACTATCACTCATTACTGGGATGACAAAAAATCTTCATTACATGTCGGAGACAACAAATGAATAATCTCACATGACGGTGATGACAAAATTCTTCACTGTATGTCGGAGACGTCAAAAGATGGAAACTGAGGATAAGAAAACAAAACGGTAACTGAAACCAATACTGAAGCAATAACTGAAGCTCCTTTAAGAACTGCTGGACTCTTTACTTTTGTTACTATAAATACTTTCGACTCATAAGTTTATTATAATTATTAATACTTTTGACTACCAAAAATTATACTTTTTGTATAAAAACACTTGATTTTCTAGTTGAGCATACTGTTTTCAGCAAAAACATACCAGTCAAAAATCTTAGCACATTTTTTTATTAGTACTCGTAGCGGGATTTGGCAATTCATTTCAAAAGATCTGTTTAAGAAAAATTACTGGGTACGGTTAACGTGGTAGTAGTGAATGTTGGGGCTGTAATCTGTGGAAGTAGAGTGCGGTTGGGTAGTTGAGTAGTATCAATGTATCAAATTGAGTAGTTTTAGATTGTGAGTAGGCCGAGAGTAACGCAGATATTTTGCAAAAAATTTTAAGTCATTTTTAACCTATTGTTTTTTATAAAAAAAGAATTTTCAATGTGTGTTAGCGCGTGCTAACTATACGTACATTTATAGTTATGCACTCATTTCACATAGATTTTTTTGGGTTCGTTTTAACTAAAAATTATTTTAAAACTAAGAAACCCTTTAACCCTAAAATATATACTTGAACTAAATTAAGTCAACTTTCGGGTTAGCTTAAATTTTGTTTTTGTCCTGATTGATGAAATTTGTTTCTGTTCAGCCTCGACATATTGCAATGAATTATGGTATATTGAATTGTTCACAAAAATGTTTAAAACAAAAATCTTTCAAAAAAATAGTTGTCAGGATTTTTTGGTGCTTCGACTCCGTATGATGCATCTCCAGTGGCACTCAGTATATTTTCCGTCTCGCAAATAATTATTTTTGTATCAGCGTGGACATGATTGAGACGCCATTTGACTTCCCAGTGGTGCAGAGATACCTATTCTTTTGTTTTACACATACCCTCTGTCCGACTACGGTAGCAATTGATTTCGACCCTTTTGCCCAGAAACAGGTGACCACGTGCAGTTTTGACGTCAATACTTACCCGTTTGACACTTAGAAGGACACCATGGGCATCAATTGATCACAAAGATTTCGTTTCGGATGTTTTGATACCAATTAAACAATCAAAGTCGACAGTGGTCTGAGCTAGAAGCAAGACAACACCGCAACTGTACTGAAAGCCTGTCATTCAGATCAAGAGCTAGACGGTAACCGACATCGACAAAGAAATTTCAAGGTTAACAAATATGCAAAAAATTGTATAAACGTGTACTTCCACTCTTTTGTACAAAAAACTAGGAGTACAAACCGAATTAAAACCTATTCTAAATCCTAAATTCTGGTTTCTAATTCCAAAATTTTGGTTATTTAACAAACAAAAGTTCCAAAAACTTGGACAAAACTGCTAAAAGGGTTTTCTAACTAATTTGTAAAGGAAGTTTTTGAATACCCCAGAAAAAATTTGACTCAAAATTTGAATTTTCATTCCGCCCCATTTTTTGTTAAGTGAGTTGTTTCATCCAATTTCTTATCTCAGGTTTACTCGTAGGGGTTGCCTGATTATAACATTTCACTCAACTCGACCATACTGGTACCGATTTATTGATTTGCTTCGTTACCGAAAAGTCGCCTATCGACCCCAAAAATGATCTCCCAAAATCACCGGCAATTTTTTAGGTTATGTGTGTTAGTTTGGATTGATTGCATGCTTCAGGTGTTACTTCTCGGGGTTGTCTGATATTCAGATCAATACACACAACTTAACCGCTTCCGTTTGGTTTCGTTTACTTTTCAGTCCGTAAACGTACCGCCTTAACCCGTAGCCGTTGAGGTTAAATTATCGTGCACATGTAGACCTTGTCATACAATATTTTTTAATAAGATTTTTTTTTACATTTAACTAATCTAATTTGTAGCGTTCCTCACATCTATAATGGTTTTCATCTTAGGAGCAAGGTCTCTTTTTTATGCTTTTTTGAAGCCTAATCCAGAAAGCTGAGAGGTAGATTGTAAAGAAGTTGCTTAGCCTTAAAAAGTCTCTTCCAACTTTTTTTTGGTGCAAAAGTGCAACACATTTTACGTTTATTTCAAGAAAGCAGTTTTTTCAAATTTCTCAATTAAGTCTAGTTTCAGTTTTTTCTTAAACTTTGTTTGTTGACCGTAGCCGGTGAAAATTGTTTCTGCTCAGTCTCGACATATTGCAATAAGTTTTGATATATTGAATTGCTTGCAAAAATGTTCAAATTGAAAAGAGTATGATCAAATGCCCATATTCTGCTATGGCTAAGTTTTTATCGAATTATGGGAAAAATGTAGCCGATTATTCTCAACCTAATTAAATTTTTGGTTTCTGCGGGCCATTTAAACGACAAGCCTTATGTTCAGGGTCACAGTGGACTATAGTCCTTTATATTGAATTTGAACGAATCATGTTTTTCCGGAAGTCATCAATTAAAATGACAATTTCGTGGTGTAAATTTGCAGCAATATTGTTCATTAATTTATCTGCACTAATGAAGAATTCATTTTATAATTCTTCATTAAAAACAAACAAAACTTTCAATAATTATTGGTTTTTGTCCATAGATCTCTGGTGCGGGAAGAGTGTCTTTTAACAATAACATTTGATAGGCTGGAAATTTCATTTTAAAAGTTTTCTTAAGAAGCCAAAAGTCATCCTCATTAACCTAATAAGGAGAAACCAACCTGCTGCCTGCATTAGTTCACAACAATTTTTTCTTTTGCTTACTTTTTTGCTGCATAAGAGTATTATTGTTTCGACTTTTGAAAATGGGGAGGGAACTTTGAATTCGGGCGTGTTTTAGTTTTTTTTGTTATTTTTTCTTCATTTTTTAATTTTCCAGCAAAATCAGCTACCACAAATAATCATCGGACAGGGCTGAGTGATATATTATAGAAAACATCTTTCAGTCGTTTTTCGAATGATATGAGGAAATTTCAAAAAAAAATTCAAATTGTCGAGGAAACCGTTTAGAAATTTTTGATTTTTGATCTAATCTCGAGCTAATTGGTAAGGTAGTTAGTAATTGCAATAGCTTATTTAGGCTTGATTTAAGTCGGTGAGTTTTTTGTTTCATTGAATTAAGGTACTTTTTGCAGTTTTTAACGCAATTTTTGGAATGAAAAATTAGTAAATTAAAAAAATTCCGCAAAATTATTTTTCTTCGTCTTTTAGTCATTATTCTTCTAATAGTGTTTTCCAATTAACCTCTCTTACAATGAGTCTCAAATATGCCTAAGTTCTATTATTTCTCGCAGTTTGTTATATTACAACACGCAGAAAAAAAACGACACGGCACCAATTTGAATTAGAGAAAACACTTTGTATTTTTGTAAGACGTTGGTCGGAATTTTTTGTGCTACTTGCACAATAACCTGCTATCCTTCTTTTAGCTTGAAAAATTTTGACTTTCTCTTAACTTTGTATTGCGGACTCTTTTTCTTTGTCGCCCTCACCTCACATATGCATCAATTTTCTGGCGTAACAAGTTGTTTTACAAGGTTTGATGTGACGACCAAATATATTGTCATTACGAGGCCAAACTGTGCATTTTGTGCATTGTAAGCGGATTCCGCAACAAGGGCGCGCCGTTTGTTCTTCTTTTGTTCTTTCCTTCTCTTTGATCGTTCCGACAAAATTTCCACATGTTTAAAGACTTGTCTCCGGAATCCAGGAACATACAGACACAAAATTGTGCACTGGATAGGCGCACAATTTTGTGTCTGTATGTTCCTGGATTCAGGAGACAAGTCTTTAAACATGTGGAAATTTTGTCGGAACGATCAAAGAGAAGGAAAGAACAAAAGAAGAACAAAGGGCGCGCCCTTGTTGCGGAATCCGCTTGCGGAATCAGTTTGGCCTCGTAATGGTTATAGCCTGATTAGTACGCATGCCAAGTTTTGTAACAATCGGACAACAGGAAAAACACTAGTGAAAACCCGCTGATGGGGGAAGAAGAAAGAGCCGAATTTCAAAAAATTCAAGTTTTCGGCAACTGAGAAAACAGTGTAGAAAAATTTTTGAAAAAAGTTTATTTTTCCCTTCGCTCTTTTCCATTTCCTCACACGTATTTTTCAATTTCAAAAACAACTAAAAAGGGAAGGGCCATAACTTCCAAGAAATCTTAGTTGATATATTTAAACTTCAAAGGATAATTTTGTGAAAAATTTTTAAAACTTGTTTGCATTTTTAACAGTTTCATTCAGGGGCGGATCTAGAATTTTCTCGAGGGGTGGGGGGGCTTATTTTCAAAAAATTTTCCAAAGTTTTGACGACCTTTTTTTTTTTTTAGGCCAACCAAATTGATTTTTCGAGCTCTCCAAAGCACTGTTTTGCCCCTATTTTGGCCAAATTTTCTGCGCCGCAGGCAAATTTAAAAAAAAAACAGTCAAAAAAAGCCGTTTTTGGGCAATTTTTGAAACATTTTGACAAAAAAATTGCGTTTTTTTTGGCGCGCGCTCCCCCTCAAAGTTAGTACATATTGGCGCCGAAGGCGCCTTTAGAAAAATTTAAGGGTCGGTTGGCCAGAAATGGATTTCTAAAAAAGTATCAAAGGGGGGACCCTTTGGGTTGGCAGGGGGTCGAATCCCTGAGGGGGGGGGGGGGGGGGGGTGTAGGCGTCCGCCCCCCCCCTAAATCCGCCCCTGGTTTCATTGCCAACGTTTAGTCGGTAAGAAGAAATGTCGAAACACGGCAAGCTAATCCAAGCCCAATGATTGATTGAATCAAAATTATTCATTGCCCAACTTATATCTTATTGGATTGATGATCTGTGTGCGCTAAAACTTTTCAAAATTTAAAAATTTGGTTCATCGACTAATATGATGTGAGAACGAAGGGAATGCCATAGTGATTAAACTAGTTCACAGTCCATTTCAGTTATATTCTTCTCATTTCAATGCAATCAATCAATCTGTCTAAGTTCCGGTGCTAACTTGTGTTTCACCTTCGGAGTTGTCTGTCACCTTCGAATGACCTCGAACTCATCGTCTCCGACTAATTTATGCGTTGCAGTTCTACATTATTCTACCTGAAATTTACATTAACGATAACTCTTTCTTGAAAAAAATCTTTTGTTTTTTTTTTGAAGTTTTCTTACCAACAAATTTCTAAAATCAAAGATACGTGAAGTTGGCATTTACCAGTTTACCATAAATCAAGAAGTTCAGTTAAATTAGAATTGTAGTGGAAGCGATGCACTATAATCCTCCGACTTTGAAATCAACCCCGCTTCATTAAAAAACCCATTGCAGTTAGAAAAATTAATTTGAGCTGGTTGCATAAACTTTTTTTTATATCCGTTGAGGAACTCGCGGAGAGATTAAAAAGCTAACGCAAGCGCATATATTACTTGACATGTCTGCGAAAGAGGGAACTTTTATTGCAATCAAATTTTCGGTGATTGATTGAGACCTTTTTCCAGGCAGCGTTAAGTGATTTTCATGCGTAACGTTTTGGTTCTTAGTTGCTTAACCGAATCTAAAATTGATTACCATATATAGCATCTGCATTGTTCCCTGATGTTCCTTTGTTTGCAAATCATATACGGTTGACAAGGGCAGCTACTCGGGTCGAGACCCGCGACTTATATACACTCTTTGAAGGGTGCTGTACTGTCAGAATCAAGCCCAAATTGCATGGTCGCGGGTGGATTTTGAGGCATAAGGCTGTGGGCAAACGCGTGGTTATAAAGTCGAGAAAGTTTGGAAAGTCGCCAAAGTCTGGACTATAGCCATAGATGCTAAGATGATTGCGCTGCAGGTCGAGCTGCGTTGTTTCCTGATTTGCGTCGGTTGCTCCCTGTTTAATGTGTAAGTGTCTCGTTGTTGGGAATAACATGTTATCAGTGTCTCATTGTTGATATAATTGATTTTTAAATCTTTTTTATTCGTCTAAATCATGAAATTTTGAATAGCGCCATCTCTCTCCCCTCCCCCTCCCACAAGATGACAAAACAAAAAAACTAATTTTTTTTCTGTCAATTTCAAAAATTGGTTCAAAGATGAAGATTTTGTGACATTCTGTGATACTTTTCAAGGAAAATCCAGTGGCCTGGATTTTCCTTGAAAATCCAGCGGAACTAAAGCAATTTAAACCTTACAAAAACTACAGACGGATCACAATGAAGGTTTTTAGTTTTTTTTTGGATGCTGTTTTTGAAACCTATAAAATCACGAAACTTAATTTAAGAAAACTAAATTGTGGAACCTGATCTAAACTACATTTTATGATTGGATAAATTAGATATTTTACCACTGTAAAGTATTTAATATTAACCAATCATGATCCATCTAACTAACAACCCACTTATTTGTAAAGTGCTGAAATTACTTGTAATTTCAGCACCAGAGAGATTTGAATTTAACTTAGAAATTAGTTGCCTCTCCAAAGGAACTTCAGCAGCCGCAATAAACCAGTATACCCTAGATCTATTGAGCCTAGCAGAGACTAGTTAAACAACCTGAGACTAGATAGTATAAGAGTAAGATTAGGATCGGTATTAGACTAAGAAGTTGCACAAATCTATCCGGCCGAAAATAAGATAGCGTGACGAGCAGACGGTGTACCCTATCCGAAATTACTCTATGAGTTAACCACATCGGTCCTAACTCATCTGGTGCGACCATAAGTCTCGAACAAGACCTTAATAGCTTAGAATTAACGAAAAATAGATTAGAATTTAGACAAAACATTTTTAAAATGTTATACGACGATAATTTAATCGAAATGTCTCTACGACTCAATAGATCAGAGCCAATATTCCGAACGATAACAGAACTACCCGGAATTGCAAGAAGACCTCGAACCAGAGACGACATACGACAAAGTAGAAACTTACCAAATAGTTATATGATAGTACGGCAAAAACCAACACAGACTTTTATATTTAGAATTTTATTAGCAATGAATTTAGATTTTCATTTGCAAACATAAAATCTTGAAGTCAATCTTCATAATCATTTCAGGCGCTAAACAAAACTATTAATATACAATAACGATTGATAAAAAGATCTCAGATCGTTTTCCTAAAATTCTGCAGTATTATATAAAACATGTTTGGAAAATATTTATTGAAAATAAAAATAAAAATTAGTAGCATGACAATAAACTGTTAGTAATCATAAAATCATCAGTTGTCCCAGCTTCATCACCTAAAACATAACAGCAATCATAAGCTCACTAATATCATTAAAACACTAAATCTTTTCTTAAATAAATTTAAACCATTTTAAACTTAAATTCACTTAATCTTAAAATCAGATCATCAAGGCTTATCCTTGGATCTTAATTAATTTTCTATTTAATTAAATTTACAAAACTTGATCATCAAGGCCTATCCTTGGATCAAAAAGAACAACTTTGCTCTCCCCCACCCACTTAGCTAGTGTCTAACGACCTCAAACGTCGATTCACTATCCACCCCTTTCAAAAAACCCAAGACTAATAGAAATTTTTGAACAAAACTAATCATTCAAATTAGGATAAACAGTGAAGAACTTCGGTTATTCATCCTTCACTTGAACCCTCCTCTTACCAGACCCAGGATAAATCGTAGACTTAGTAAGTTTAAAATAGTATCTAACGAACTACTCGCGTTCTAATTATACCTGAACCTTGTGGATCGATTTACTATTCTCCAACCCTTGAACACAATCACTACTCTTAAGTAAGATTAAGTAAGTTAACACCTTAGCTTATACTAGCCACGAGAAAGTAAAAAATCATTCTTCGGAATCGATATACTTTTCTCTCCAAACCTGAACAAATAGACCCAGGTTAAGCTAACCAAAAAATCGTAATGACTAACAATTTAAGAAAATAGAAATCATCTAACAACTTTTTGCATCCGTCATCCTAAACCTTATGTCATTTAAAAATCTAGGAAACAAACAAACAATCGTTTTACACAACTGTGAAATAGATGACAAAAAATACGACCTTGTAATCACACCTCATACACAAACAGTTGGATATATTAGAACAAAACGACAAACACTAAAAAGGAAAATAATAAACAAACAAAGACAAATAACACGAAAAAGATTTTCCAAAAATAGAAACGCATTTTCAGAATCAGAAGCCAGCAATTTAGACGAACTTTATAAATTAAAAGAATCTATAGATAAAAATTGCCCCATTCACGATCAATTATATTTTTCCGACTCAGAAACAACTTCAAATTCATCAAAAAGAGGAAAAAGAAGAATAAAAAAGCAATATAAACACAAACCAGTACATTTATATAATTGGAATCAACCAATTAGACATATCGATAATTACCTATTAACAGTCATTAAACGAAAAAATGAGCCAAACACACACTCCAAGTGAAGATAGTCCAGATGATGACGATATCTACCCCTTCCCCGTAGATGCACCCAATGATAGAGGGCAGCATATATTTTGCAAGAATTTACTCCTAAATTTATTTGAACCCGGAATCAGCCCATGTAAAGCAGAGTTCCCAGATGTAAAGATCAAAAGACAAATTATTGATCACTATCTGAAAGATATATGTAATTTGACACAACAATACGAAATCTACACCATAGAATTCAGCTCACCAAACCCGAATCACCGCAAATATGTAATTCAAACAGACGACCTTGATTTAGAATTTTCAAAAGTATTCTCAGAATATATAAAAAGCATACAATATCATAACTCACAAAGAGCAAACTCCATATTTACTAATGAAGTTTTTGCCATAATATATAGTTATATCTCAATATTAGAAAACGAAATCCCAATCCCAAGTGTCTCACCGACAGAGACATCTAAACATATAAGGGTACGACATGAAATCACACTATTTTCAACTTTCCTACATATAATTAAAGAAAATTTCATTAAAGATGAAGTTTCACAACATACAAAACATGACTTACAAAAAATTTTGGCATGGTTTATAATAGATTATTTCACACATAATATAGATTTAATTTCACAAGCAAGAAAAAACTTCAGACCTCAAAATTCAAACGATGATACCGCCATCACAGAACAGTCAGACTACGTTTGGGACCCCGAATGGTCTCATTATGCATTTATAAATATCCCACAATCAATTGCAAGTCAAGCAATAAGTACAATATCTTATACAAGAGATTATGTAAGAGTAGTACCATTAACCATTGATGCAACACCATTAAACTACAATACATTTCTACCGGATACGCGAAATAACAGCTTAAACTTGATCGTCATACACAATGAAAACCTTAATGGAACTAGGAATCTCACTCAACAAGATATTCAGACACCATCACACTTCATAAATGAAGAAATTGTCCAAACAACAACAACTACACAACAAAGTATTTCACCAATACGTCCAAATTTAACAACACCAAGAAATACAAACACTTCACTAGCACAGGTAACCTTACAATCAACCGTTAAACCTTCGGTTGTTCCAAAATATTCACAAATGGATTATCAAACATATAGACCCATGACAATACCGTCAAAAACACGCAGAACGTTCACAAGAAACAATTTTGCGGAACAAAATTATAATTACACACATTCATCAAAAACAAACTATCCCCCCCGAAAAAATAATAATAATCAGATAAGATCTCGATATTGGGATAGTCCAATGGCAACAACCAACTCAGTAAACTTTCAAACTAATTCACATCCTCCACAGGATCGTAGTGAAAACTACCCATTCTTTCAACAGAATAAAAATAAAAAACAAGCACCTCATCAAACGGATTACCTATCCTCTGATGATGATTATTTACAACCAGATATATTTGCACCATATACTCAAGAATATCGTGGACAAGGAGTGCAGAAACCATATACATATCATAGAATTTTTTCTCCACATCAAATAGATACACAAAATCAACAAATGCAAAACCCAAATAATACACAATCTTTTCAACCAATTCAGCCACAAAACCCAATAATTACACACTCGTATCAACCAACACAAATGCAAAATGAAATACCACTTCCATATTACCTTCAACAACACGAAATAACAAAAAATCAACTTTCGAATTTTTCACAAATGCCAAATGCAGCAGAATCATTACAAATGACAATGAATCCATACCTGATGGGTGGATCGTCAATAACATCAAATAAACCATTGATGGTATTTACAGGTACAGACCCTGAATATTCTGTAGAAGATTATTTAAATGCAGTCACAGCAAATTTAACTTTAAATATAGGACCTGAACCAATTAATACCCCACTTCACCAAAATTGGATACATAGACGCACAGCGTTAATACAAACAACACTTGATGGCGCAGCCCAAAAATGGTTTTCAGTATTGCCTATAGAAATAAAATCAAATTGGAAAAGATTTACACAAGAATTTTCAAAAATGTTTGACTCCGAGAGAAACAAACAACAACAAAGAGTTTTATGTAATGAAATTCGCAGATTACCAAATGAAACCATCAAACAATTAGCAGTACGTATCGAAACACTAGTTCGAAAAGCATATTCATTAAATACACACGACTATAAAAACACAAAAATGACAGAAATCTTAATGATGACCTTAACACCTCAATTAAGGAAAATAGCAATAAAAAAGAGAGCATCCCATCCCTCCTCAATTCGAGAGCCCGATTTAGATTTTCGAAAACTAGTAGACAAACTAGAGCAAGCGGAAATCACAATGAAACTTGAAGAAACAGAAAATCTGAAATTACAATATGTTAACCGAATTGAAACAAATTTCACAAATATCAATAATATACAGGAATCAGATACAGACCTCGTTGAAAAAATCACTGAAATACTCAATATTTATGAAAAACACCCAAACTTTAAAGGCCAACCATCTTTCAAAAAATGGTGTAATTATTGCCGACGATACGGACATAGTATTTCTGAATGTAGACAAAAACAACAGGACAATCAAAACAAACCTCAAAAATATAAAGAACCAAATAAATCATTCTATCAGTACATGAAAAAAGATCAAAATCTACCGAACAAAAATGTATACAGCAACAACAGTTCAGGAAAACCACTTCCGAACAATACCAATTACACGAGAACTCAATCACCATATAACTCAAGTTATAGAGGAAGATCACCAGAACGAAGAAATACACAAAATTCGTCACAAAATCATTATAATAGACCAAATAGTCGAAATAACTACTCCAGATCAAATTCGAATACAACTCAATTTGTTTCTAGATCTAATTCCCAATCAAGGAATAATTACTATCCAAACAATCAATCACGAAACTCATCATACAATAGAAATAGAAACTACTCCAATAATCGAAATAGAAGTTATTCAAACAACCGAAACCAGAATTACCCGAACAATCGATCAAGGAATAACTCATATAATAGATCAAACTATAACAGACCAAACAATAATTATCAAAACAGATCACGAAATAATTCACAAAATCGACATTCAAGTTATAATAACCTTTATAGAAATTATTCCCAATCACCACACAGGAATAATAACCATTATAATAATTCTAACAATCGCCACAGAAGTAGTACACCTAAACATCAAAGACATATTAATCAAGTACAATCAAATCCAGAAACAACATCAGACCCCCCAGGTATTGATGACACAGGAAATAACGAACTACAACTAAATCAAATAAACTGTGAATCATCAGATTCAGAAAGTGATACAGAAAACACTATCTCCATAAATATGATAGCAGTCGAAAATGACTACGAACCTATTATATATGAACAACCTTTTTCATCACATATATATGAAAATCAATTAGAACTCCTTCACAATTATTATATTGAACCCATCCATTCTACACAAACGGCACAAGAAACTAACGAAATCAACACTACAAATCAATCCAATGAAAATAATAAAACAAAATGCTTGAATACAAATCACATCTATCAAAATATACAAAAAGAACAACCCAAAGAAAAAATTTGGACAATACCATTTCTTTTAGAAAGTCCAAGAAACAAAGAATTTCAACCACCAGATCTTGAAATTGATTTTTTAATTGATTCAGGAGCAGAATCAAACATAATAAACATTCCCACATGGAATGAGATAAAAACATTACACCCAAAACTAACGCCTCTTGAAACCTCCAGTAAACTAGCAACAGCACAAGGATCAACATTGGTAAACTATGGAAAAATTCAATTATTTCTTCTCCCCACAAGAACAATAGAGCAAAATAAGATTTTAAATAAACCATTTAAACAAATATTTCCTATCACTGATATTAAACACAATATTGGAATACCATTTATCTCTAAATATATACCAACAATCAACATTTTGAATAGTAAAATACTAATCAAAGATAAATACACAAAAACAAAAGACACATCCCTAACATTTTTTCAAAGATTAAATAAACAACCACCATTCTTTTGGAAATTTTATCCAATATATAATCAACAAAGAAAACACCTGAAACCACTATCAGGAAACATATATAATTTTTTAATAAAACAAGTTCACCAATATGATAAAAAACAAAATAAACAACAACTCTATATGTCAGATTTTGAATTCAAACCTATCCATAAGTTTTTCAAAATCACAATCTCATCCATAAAATATTTGAAAAACTCGAATTCAGATATTATTTCTCTACATGTATACAACAATACACCCTATCAAGTAACATTACCTTTAGGACTTTTAGGCTATTGCGAAACCAACGCTACGATATCACCAATACACGAAAAAGCATACCGCGTAAATAATATACTCCAATTATTAGATATTTGTCAATCCACAATTCTTAATGAAGAATTATCCATAAATAATATAATAAGTAATGAAAAAAGAAATACAGATTATTTCACAAAAACCCCATATTTCAAACCTACATTCAACATAAATAACTATACAGAGAATCAACAGAAATTTTTAACAATGTTTAACTTCCAACATTCACAAATAACACAAGACGAATTTGATAAATTAGCCAAACAGCTAATAAAATATTCATCAGTCTATGCAACATCCAAATTTGATGTTGGCAAAATCAGCTCATCACTACATCTCCCATTAAAACCTGACGCAGTTTTCAAAAAACAAAGAGCAAGTAAAGTACCAATTCACTTACACGATAAAGTAAACAGATTACTCGATATTTTAGAACAATACAAAATATTACACCGGTAAACAAAGAAGAACAACCCAAAGGTAACACATTTATCAACCCTGTTATCATCCTAGCAAAAGGAGAATCATTAAAAATAGTTCTAGACGCTAGATACCTTAATTCACTAATAGACGAATCAAAATGCAATTGGCCTATTGAACCAATACAAATTATTTTAACAAAAATAAACGGAAAATACTTTACAACCGCAGATATGAATAGTGCATATAATCAAATGCCACTAGATGAACAATCGCGACGCTTAACACAATTTGTTATTGGAAATCAGCAATATGAATTCAACCGCCTATTCTATGGAATATCCATAGGACCAGCAGCATTTTCAGCTTTTATGAGCAAAATTTTTAGACCACTAATGCTCAAGAAAAACGCAATCACCTATTTAGACGATATTTTTATGCAATCACAGACAAAAGAAGAAATGTTCAATGTTTTAGAACACTATCACAAAATACTTCAGAACGAAAATCTGAAGGCCGCCCCCGATAAATCACACTTCTTTTTAACACGAGTTAAATTCTTAGGACACAATATAGAAAGAAAAACAATCACTCCATTAAAATCACGCATTGATGCTATTCAAAAGCTCCAACCACCAACAAACAAAAAAAAATCCAAGAATTCCTTGGAATGTTAAATTTTTTAAGCAAATATGTCTATAAAATGCAATTATACCTAAGACCATTCTATAATATACTTAGACAACAAAAACAACAAAATAATTTTGAATGGAACACAGAACATCAAGCACGATTTGAAGAAATTAAAAAACTCCTAACTGAACAAATTTCGAATACAATTCCAGATCCAAATCAACCATTCTATGCAATGTGCGATGCTTCGAATTTTGGCATCGGCGCAGCATTATTACAATCACACAATGGCACAAACAAAATGAATCTTATATCAGCAAATTCTCGATTATTCACTCAAGCAGAGCTACGACTCTCAACTCTAATGAGAGAATGTACAGCCATAATATATACACTAACAGAATATGAATTTCTGATACTTGGATCAAAACATCCAACAGTTCTATTCACAGATCACAAACCAATCATTTTTCTCTTCACACAAAAAACTAATCCAAATCACCGAGTTTATAGATTTCAATTAATTCTAATGAAATTCCCAAACTTACATATAGTTTGGACAGCAGGAAAGAATCTTGCATTACCAGACACTTTAAGTCGAAATACACCACCTGAATTACTTACACGTAAAACTACAGTTAAAATACCCAAAAATATAAAATTCTACCTTGCAGAAAACGAAACATCACGCCGACTAGAATGCAAATATGCAGTAAAAACTGACGTTGAACAATCACAGATAAACAATCTACAACACTTCCCACTTTATTTAGATTGCCAAAATAACCACTACGAAGTTGATCTACTTGGAACATCAACTTTCAAACCAATTCCATACTCACAATGGATAAAAAATAACACCCAACAAAAAAGAGTAAAACAACACCCGCATAAAAAAGACTTTTTTCCATTAATTGAAAAAGAAAATCTAACTGATAAAATAAGTTTATCAGGACCACAAACAAACGATTCAAAATACACAATAAATCAAGTTTTTGACCTCCATGACCCACTTGATACAATTCCTTTATCTAAATTAGAAATTGAAAACATTTTTCTCCCCCCAACAAATAAATTACAATTAATACTTTGAAACAATATCAAAATCTTGACCCAGAAATTAGACAACTAAAATCATGGCACAAATATAAAACTAAACCCGTCAAGGCAGATACAACTATTTTAGGAAATAAAACACTCCTCCGATATTTTCGAAAATTTAATAATACAACAATTAACGAAAACACAGACCTTCTAGAATACCAATTAAATGAATCTACAGTTCCCTGTCTCCCTCTAAGTATGATTCTTATAGCTTTTAATATTTCACATACACAAAACATTAAAGGACACTCTGGATCAGAGAAAACATATTCAAATTTCATACAAAACTTTTATTTTCCAAATGCACCAATTTGGATAAAAGTACTATGCAATGATTGTATAGTATGTCAGCTAAATAAACCTTATCCAAATCAAAAACAAATAGCACAAAAACAAGATTTTAAAGGACAAAGTTTGTACTTTAACCACCGTATTTCATTTGATACAAAAGGACCAATTTCACCCTCATCCGAAGGAAACTCCTACATTATGATAATTGTTGACGCGTTTACACATTATGTAGCACTTAACCCAGTACCACATTGTAACGCTTATTACGCTTACACAACACTCTATGAACACTGGATAGCCAAATTCGGACTACCAGAAATTTTAGTTACAGACAACGGTACAGAATTCATAAATAATGAAATCATCACACTATGTCATTTATATAACATCAAACACAAACCACGTACATCTCACGCACCTTGGACAAACGGCTTAATCAAAGGTATGAACCGTTCACTACAAGAATATCTTATATGTATCATCAATGGAAATGATACAAGATACACCGAATGGTCAGCAGATGTAAAACTATTTCCCTTAGCATATAATTCACAAATCACGACAACTCTAGGAATGTCACCATATGAAATGGTTTTTAATCAAAAGCCACGCAAACCAATTATGTTTACAGCAAACTCTCATAAAAATGCACAAAGTTATTGTCAACCGAATAAAGACTCAATTTGTTATAACTTACCTTTACATACACACGATGAAGATCATTTTCATCACCCACAAATTCTTAAATTAGCCTCCGGTACACACACCGAATGGATTTTAAACAGAGATAAAAAACACAATGAAATTTACCAAAAAGTAACAAAAAAGTTGTTACAAAGGCAAAACATTAATGAACAAATAAATTCACGCTTTACACCAGCCTCCGATTTAAAAATTGGAACATTTGTTTTCATACCCAATTTTAACACTCAAAAAGGAATCTCTAAAAAATTACAACACTTTCGTAAAGGACCATACCAAATAATTGCCAAACCCACTGATGTCACATATAAAATCACCGACTCAGACAAAAAAAGAAATTGTTCAACATCGAAACAACCTATTACCTTATTACCCAAAAGAATACGCACTACGCGAACTAACTCAATTATATTCGTTCACAGGTTAAAAGTTATTCAAAATAACCCACATACGGAGAATAAAACAAAGGAACAACATGACATTCATCTCGAGAACCAAAATAAAAAATCAACTATAACGAAAAACAATACAAAAAAGCTAGATCAAAATATACCTCAAAAAAAAAACAAAAAATAAAAAATTGACAGAAAAAATAATACCCCAAGAACAAATCGACAAATCAGAACATAGAGAGTCATCACGACTTAGAAATCAACCACGTAAAAACTATAAAACATTCATTCCACAATCTAAAATATTAAAGAAAGTCGAATTTCAAAAAAAGCTTTAATTTTATATTTAATAATTTCTGCACCTCTGAAATATTTTGAACTTTCATTTTTCAAAATAACATGCTGACAAACAAGCAACGATTCTAGTTCAAAATTAGCCAATAGGATTCATCCAATCCGTCACCTTCTCTAACTCTAACACAAACCAACTAGACGAACGATATTAAACTCCAGGCATATCTATAACTATAACTTTGCGACCTCCAGGTCAAAAATAAGCAAAACACTCCAACTTGACAACTAAAATAAATACCACCATAATATCATAACCCTCCCTTATCTAATAACCCAAAGATCAACAATATTTCCCCAACTCCGATCTCAAATACCCCCCAAACAAATATGTTAAATTAGCCTAAAGTAAAAGAACGACCATTTTAATTAGCCTAAAGTATAAAAATCTCAAAAATACCCCAGATCACTTGAAAAATAAAAATAAAGACAAAGAAGACCTCCCGATCACCATAAAATTCGCCCCCAACAATTTTTCACAAAACTCAACCCATTTGTCAAAAAACCAATAAATAATTCGACCACACTTGAAAATTGCCTCAAACAACAAAAAATATTCGATCGAGAAGCCATTTCTTAAATGCTCTTCTCTCGACCAGTCAACATAATTCTTAACATTCTCATAAACTTTTTAACGATATTTAAACTTTTAATCATATTTCTTTTTGATACCTTTGAATCTTTTGTAATAATCTTAATCATTTTTTGCAATATTTTTTTAATTTTCTATTCCATATTTGAACTATACCTCCAGCTTTCGAAAGCTATTGACTATATCCACAGGTACGATTCACAAAACTTATCTAAATGATACGAACAATTTTTAGTAGAACAGATATTTTTTTACTATTTGTAATTTTTATAACATTTCTATCATCCCTCATCTTGACAATATGCAAATGTATGAAGAAAGCAATCATCACATTCGCCATAGCAACAATCCTACTAATTCTTTTTCTAGAAGAATACTATAATAAACATAAATTTTTCCACTAAAAGAATAAATAAAAAACCATCAAAAATTGCTAACCAACAATCACTCAGTCAGTCTTCACCGACATCATCCCAAGATAACCCAACACCATCTTCAACTACCCAAAACCCCCAAACATCCACACGAATTTCCTTTCAAGATAACCCATATACCTTTGAAGAACGACACGCTCGCTTATCTGAACCACTAGAACCAGTTCAACGACAAGCACCTCTAAGCGAACCAACAAATAATTTATACCCAACACTACCACAAGAATTAAGTAGAATACGAAATCCTATTCAAAACCAAAATACAGTCGAAATAAATAGACAAATTATACATCCTCGACGAAACAGAAATTTTCAAACTCCCCGAGTTCATTTTGATACACCTCAATCCCCACCACAAAGTACTCCAGAAAACCCCATTGGTATATTACCAGAAACCCCTACGCTTCTTTCACAACGTAGCACCTCAAGCCTACCCTCAGATTACTTAGGTTCAACACCAACATCTGAACAAATTCGTGAAAACCCCTTTAACCCCACAAACCAAACATCACGACTACCATATTGGACAACACATTCATTCACACAAGGTGAACCAAATTTAATCAATGATCCAATAGATATTTCTACGGATACAACAACATCCTCATCACTACCAGAAACATTATCACTACCATCAACACCATCAATAAGCCAGATTTCACCACCGCCTTTTAACTTAAATTTCCCAAATAACCTCGACGCTAGATATCGAGAACAATCATCAACAAATATTCCTTTAAGACTAGACTGGAATACATTCACAGCACCTCCACCATTATTTGGACAACACCCAGAAAGTAACCGACTCCACAACTGGGCACTAAATAGACTACAATATAGACAAGACACCCACGAAGACATTCGTGATCATAACATCCAAATACTCCAACAAAATAGTCTACAATTAAAATTTGAAATCACGGTTAAATTAAACAACATTATTCAACATCCCTATCCATTAAACCCACCAAATATAACAGCTCAATCCCTACCACCACCATTTATAACAACTGAAGTGATATACAAATACGACAGATATACCAAAAAGACAATTGGTTACATCACATTTTATAACCCATACTCAGGATTGTCATACACATGTATATTCTAAAAATTTTAATTTTTCTCCAACTCCTTTTTCTAGTAACCTCCAATGAAAACATAAACCCTTCCCCCCGCACAGGACCCCAAGATTTATTAGTAACACATTACGATTGTGAAGAAAACGAACAAAAAACACTACACAAATATGCAATAAATCAAGTATCACAATGCGAAACAGAACCACAAGCTATAGAAACAACAAATGTAATAGCGACACTTTATTCAAAAGCCCGAGCAACAACAGTTATAGGATATAAATTCACAGCAACATTTTCTGAAAAGAAAGTACATTGTTCACAAGTCTCAAATGGAAATAAAAACCGACTTGACCACGAATCATTCTACCAGAGTAATATCGAACGACTATTACATCTCAATTCCGAAGATTGTAAAAACGAGTTACTAAGACTAAATATCACAAGAAAAAAAAACACAGATAGAAAATTAGTATATTTCCAAGTTTTTGCAGATTCTGTACATCAAGCAGAAATTGAAAGATATCAAGGACATATAAAATTAGATGAAAAATACCCATACAACGGCGCACACGGAAGATTAACTTATGACATACACGATAAACGCTGGATACCACCTATTGGTATAAATAACCCATCAAACTGCAAAGCAGACACGAAAAATAAAGGATATCAAGAAATAATGTTTTTCGATTGGAAAATACAACTCGAAAAAATACAACTCACACGCGATTTATCTGACAACACCATGATCTATCAAGGAATTAGATTACCTTGTAAAAACGATCAAGGCTATTGTGACACTACAACACGAACACAAGCAACAATTGTTTGGTTCCCCGAAGACACGTGTACAACATTTCAAGTAGCAAAAATACACGCTCGTATGATAAAATTTCACGAAAAATATTTTATACAATCAATTCCATATGAACAAGTCCATCCATCACGAAAACAAAGTTCTAATTTTAGAAACATACACAAAATAGAAAATAAATTGACACGTTTTCAAATATCAACAGAACTTGCATGTAAATACAGAAATCCACTTCACAAAACACAATACTCCGAGATATTAGTTGAATACGAAAAAGGATTCGACATGACCACTGGAAAAGTAAAAATCGACCCATACGCCACAAGTCACCCTATAAACGAAGGAACATCATATATACCAGTTGATTTTCAAAAAAGTAAAAGTCAACCTGGTGGACATCTAAAACCCCATGACACTAGAAGCACACGTTTACAAGAACTATCACTAATGAATAGTACATATTTCGGTAATATCCACTATGATATTCACCTAGATATGAAATTAGACTACACAATTAGCCGCATTTTTCAAGAAATGTCACTCGCTGAATTAGAAACACTTCACCAATTATGCGAATTAGAAAGGACACAAATCCTACAATCACTTGCACTAGCAGTATTAAAAATACCCTACGTAGGATATTTACTATCAGGAAATCGATCAAATTTTTTAGACTACGAAGGAAACATATTATGGTTTTAGACCTGTACCAAAAAAGTATCACCACTATATGTTTTTGAAGATAAACGATGCTATAAAAGAATCCCTATCTTTTATAAGAATAAAGTACATTTCGTTGACACACTTTCAAGACGAACCTATTTCTGGGATACCGCAGTCCCATGTGGATCAGAAAATAGCCACAATGTAGTTCAACTGAACCCTAATGAAGATAAATATTACCTTCTTACCCCATATCCCACATTAATGCAATCACTCAAAAAATTTTCACCTGAAAGCATAAGAGCTATTGCTCGAAACCAAAATATTGACCTACAATCAATTGGAATATATTCAAAATCCGATATCCAACATCACATTAGAACACAACAATTCCAAGAATTATTAACACAAATGGACACTATACAAAGACAATCAATTGACCAAAACTTACGCAAACTTGCCGAAACCGCATGATTTGCAGATATTTATACACAAGATTATAGCGGATATTTTAAAGACATTAAAGACTGTATATATTTAAACGGTGAAAAATACAAACCACAAGATATTTCACCAATAAATATTTTTAGCTTTGTTACACTAAAAAATGAAATTCTCGATTTTCTAGGATGGCCCTACTACATCTTAGAAAAATTGACTATTTTATACGCAATGTTTAACTTTATAGGATTTCTTTTTTCACTCTTAAAAGGAATCTACAATACATGCGCTATACGCACACAAGTAAATAGACAAGCAAGTGTAGCACGCATACTATTTTTGCCTGATTTTTTGGAATTTTTTCATCATCAATAAACAAAATTCTTTTAGACGCACAAATAAAAGAATAAAACACAAAAATAGCAACAAGACAGAACACATACGACGAAGAACATAACAAGGTAGACATAACGCCTACAGCACCACAGTTACCACCCCTACCACATAACCATCCATTATCACTAGTCCCACGAGATTTTCGAAATTTAGCAATAACACATAATTCAAATTTTAGACCAACCATATCACAAAGTCCCATTCAACATATGATGACACACCATTCACTAGATGAAAATACATATGAACAAATTATAGAACAACCCCATACCACCGCTTTTCAGTCTCAAAATAATAATTTTTTTAGCCCACGATGAGCCGACAACTTGGATCCCTACACCGCTCAAATTCCCACCCAACCAACCTCAACACTCCAATTACAATAATTCCACTTTTTGCTTTCCCGCCACCCGATTTCCCAACCAATAATGTAACATCAGGCATGAATTCAGACACTAATTCACATATCTCAGTTTTATACTCCATTTCACAACTCAATAACCCAAATATTGAAACCCCTGATGAATTTGCAGACTCTGAACCATCTCCATCCAATAATTTTCAAACCAACTCCTCAGTTTTTTCAAAACCCCCTTTTCAACCAATCCCGCCAAATAACCCACTCCCATCCATTTCTACACCCTCTTATGCTTCACAAGTCACCCCAACCTACTCTTCATTTCATTCAGACCGATCATCCAATTCTCCAGATACTCCCCAAATCTCCCAGAAACTAGATAATTTTATCACCCTACAACAACAACCCTTCCACCTTGAAACCCCACTATAAATCAGATTTCATCCACAATCGAATCATCAAACCCACCTACCCCTACACCCTCTTCAGCTTATACCGCATCATTAGCACCATCATCCACATCCACCGAATCATCAAATAGCACTAATAGAGCTTATCGCACTTTCAAAAGAAAATTCCCGAACCATCCATTTCCAACAAAACTAGGAACAGCCCGTGAACATATATTAATCATCCAAATCACACTAACACGAAAGATTTTTTAGCAATCAGCCTACCTTCATTTCCACAATATACTTTGAACACTCCTAACAACACTAACGACACAGGTAGTTTTGTAGATGAACAAGTTTTAATGCCTACACTTCATTGGACATCATATTATCATTTTACTAACCCCCTTTGCCTACCTTTATCTAATACTCACATCGATATAGAAAGAAATAAAGATATGCTATATCGACTCACCACACCACTAACACATAGACAATTTACTTATATAGGATATAAAAAGTCACTAAAAACATACACTGCACCCCGAGCTAACGAATATACGCTAGAATATTACGATCATAACATCATCCGAGCTAACCAAGACCAATTTTTAGATGATGACCGTTTCGCTAACCCACAAATCACAGAAAAATTCTTCATCAAAACACCATATGTATTTACACTCAATATATTTGATCGCAAATTCGATCACATCATTTCTGAAGCACTAACCGACACACAAGCTTACGAAAGTTTTAAAGAAAAATTTCAATTATTTTCACTAACCTTTCATTTCCTTACACCACATGAACGAGATTTGCACTGCTCACACGATATTATGTTACGCACTAAACAAACCCACACATATACATTTTATCGCTTCATACAAAATCACTTTGATCTACACACTCCATCAAGACAACCACACCACCGTTTTCAATTTATTAACTCTAAGTACACTTCACCATTTTCTCTTAACTTCACATATTGCATCAAAGATACTAACCTTCACGGTATTCTTCGCAATTATGATCCCATAACCCAAATGTATATTTTTTGTCCCATCACGAAGACCTTCAAGGCAGAAGAATCCAGACCCTTCCTTATCCCACATGAATTTATTCAACCTATAGAAATCCCAATATTAGAATTCATCCACAACACTAAATACAATCACAAATTATATAATCTCATCCAAAACACACCTTATGATTTTGCAGTTGGCACTGAAGAACTAAAAACCATTAAAGCACTTCAATTGCTTTGGCCACTGCTTCAAACTAAAAACATCATTCGCATACTAGCAAAATTACTAACTAATTCCGACATAATACACGACATCTTCCCCCACGGTTTTTCCCCGACGACTAACCGGTAAGTATAATTTATACATATTCTTAACTAATAAATTCAAATTAAAAAACTAACCATTCTTTATCCATGTCTCATTTAGATTTTTAGTCTTCATCTCACGATCATCTGCAAAATACAAAAAAGAAAAATAAAAAATAGAAAACTTCTTCAAATTGTTCCAAACTCCAAATAATCTTTTGCACCAGCTAAAATAAATAAAATTCATACCAATGTAGTAAATTAATTTATAATTTATTTCCCTAAAAGCAGTAATTCTAATAATGATGAAAATTTGTAACTTAATTTTTCCCAAAAACTAGCAGTAAAATTGAAATTCTATGTAGTAAATTGATAAGACGAAAATGCAGTACTAATCTTTTGATATTTCCATTCACTCGCACAAGAATTCTATCCAAACTCGCACAGCTCGCCCACGAAGAATTGTTTAAATAATGAATTTCAGTTTCAAGCTTTCACACTCAACAACTCTAACACACGATAACAAGTTTCAAACTTTCCTTTAACCCGGTTGGAAAGGAATTATATACTAAACAAAACTAACCAACGCAGCTTACTAAACACCACAAAACATAGAATAACATCATGACTAAGAAAAGGAAACCAACGGTACCCAAACCGGATTAACCCAGTTTAAAACTGGATAATTTATTCTTTTGAAGACTATTATAAAGTCTAAGAAAGAAATAATAAAACACAAAAAAGTCGAAAGACAAACCCATACCAAAAACAATTTGATTTTTGAAAAAAGGACACAACCAACGAAACATAAGAAAAACCACAATAAACCCAACATAAAAAGTTATCACATAACAGGACCTCTCACAGAAAACGCACGAAATCATACTCCCACTCCTGGCCTAACCCACCAGAGAGGACGTCCTGAGCATGCTCTATAGCCGGCCTAACCCACCGCGCTACATCCACGCTTTGTGACCACACTCCTATTTTTAATAAGAGGTACTCAAGGGTGAGTAACTCTTCAAAATAACCGAACTAAAACAAAAAGCTTTTGTGAAAACAACTAACCAAAATCATAATTAAAACACCAAACTAATAAAAATTTTATAAAATGTAAATTACACCTTGCAGTATATAGATCAGCATACAACACCAAAGACGAACATCCAAAGACAAAATGACCCCACTACACTCGAAAAAGAATGGCCAACCACAATCAATATGCCGCCCACAATCACAACTCAAAGGATTTAGAGTACGACTTGACTTCGCAGAAAAGGACTTCATTGAACTAGAACAATGACCACCTCGATGTCCAAGTATACGTACAGATCCGAGTAACCAGGCATCCCCTCCACGCACAATCTCCACGCCATTCCCAGACAAGGTCAACCCAAAAGAAATTCTCTACATGGAACAGAAAAACCTGTCATAGCCAACCATTCTGAAATCAGATTTGAGTTTGTTGCGAAAACCCAGTCGTTGTCATGAGAAGACACAGCGATTGAACCTGGAACTTCTCTAACAAGAGAACCCAGAAGAAATATGATGTTCGCCAAATACCAACGTCCATCATCCATCCTTTGAATTGCAGAAAGACTATTCTAAAAAACTCTGTAAAACCCGGATGGGTGGAACCTGATCTAAACTACATTTTATGATTGGATAAATTAGATATTTTACCACTGTAAAGTATTTAATATTAACCAATCATGATCCATCTAACTAACAACCCACTTATTTGTAAAGTGCTGAAATTACTTGTAATTTCAGCACCAGAGAGATTTGAATTTAACTTAGAAATTAGTTGTCTCTCCGAGAGAACTTCAGCAGCCGCAACAAACCAGTATACCCTAGATCTATTGAGCCTAGCAGAGACTAGTTAAACACCCTGAGACTAGTAAGTATAAGAGTAAGATTAGGATCGGTATTAGACTAAGAAGTTGCACGAATCTATCCGGCCGAAAATAAGATAGCGTGACGAGCAGACGGTGTACCCTATCCGAAATTACTCTATGAGTTAACCACATCGGTCCTAACTCAATTGTCTTGTAAACGAGTGCTTTATGACTCATCCATACAATCATTTATAAAATTATTCTACGGAAAAAATCCTACATCAGTTTTGATAATAGGAGCTTCTTTTTGTTGATTATATGATAACTGTTTGAACCAGCATATGGTCTATTCATTTTATCCAACTGATCCAAAAATATAATTTAACGAAAGTAGCCAGAAGTTTTTGACAATTAATGTTTAATTTAGTCACTCTGTCAACCAATTTTCTAAAGGGAAATAAATCGTTTAGAGCCCGATATCAATATCATGCTAAAAGTAAATGTGATAAAAAGTTTTTCGTGCTGAATGAATATTCGATCAAACAAAAAAGCAAACAATGCTGATTTTCCAAGTTACGTATCGAGGTCCGCGTTTTAAGAGAAGATTGATGCGACTCAATTTCTGCGATTCCAGACTAGTGCGTTTTCAAATTGGCAATTGGATTACCAGCGCTACCGAATCTTGACAATTTTAAATAGTCGCAACTAAAAAAAATGCAGCAAGGTCGAGGAGTTCTCCAATTCCCAAACTTTTACTAAAGTCGCAAGCCAATTTTTCTTTTGAAGTTCAGGCCAACCATGCCTTTTCTTCAGTCGCGCTGCCACTCGATTTCTTTTCTAATTCGCGTCATCAACGTCTTTTATCATTTTTATCAAATCAAAAACTTATTTGAACTGCGGTGCAAATTAACAAAATAATTTAGAGGCGCGATGTGGGAAAAAAGTTTTTGCGACTCAAGAAGGATTTGAGCTGCAGCGCGACTGAAGGAAGAAATAAATTGGTGCGACTAATTTTCGCCTGACTAAAATAAATGAAGACTTTGATGCAATTCACATGAGCTTTTGTCGCAACTAAGATAAGACTGTAAAAAGAATTTGCGACTTCAGAAAAGAATTTGATCTGCTGTGCGACTGAAGAAAATACTTTGTACAAGACCTTTGAATTAAGAAAAGAATTAGCAGAAAAGAGCTTCGGTAAGATTTTGGCAAAAATAAGATACGTTTTTAGCGCTATTAAGTTATGAATAAACTTTTAAGCTTTTCGAAACTTTTAATTTTTAAAAATCATCCCCAACGCAATATTTTAAGTAAAAAAGCGATTTTATTTTAGCACAACCTAACAGTCTAATAAGAGCAACTAGCATCTCAACTCATTGTGGTACGATTTCTGAGCTTGATAAAATTGCCTCTTGATCGTCAGTAGCGCGAAGTTTGTCGCGAGCTTATTCAGCCACCTAAATTGGCGAGACGTTTTGCGGATACCTCGTTTTGAGGATAACTATTCCTCAGAAACATCACCGCAGACACATCAACGCATTGTGCAAAGTATATAACTACCAAAATTTACTCGCGACGGTCTGGAAAACACGATTTTGTTCGGCCCAGTCTGCAAGTACCTAAATTAGGTCCTGATAGTTTAATCATATAAACCAAAATTGGTCAGGTTTGCATTTTACAACGAGCACTAGATAAAAAGAGAAAAAAATCGACTATATTACAATTCTTATTGTACTTTTATTAAAATTAAACCTACATTTAGAAGTTTAAAACGCGAAAGTTAGACTTTTAAGCGATTTATAATCCATTATAATGATAACATTTTTCGTGACATACAAATAAGTTATAATCAATTATAACTCATTACACTTTTTCCGAATATCTTTTATAATATCTTATAATAGATTATAATCTTCTTCTCAATAAAAATCTCTAAAAATGAGTTGTTTTAATACTTTGGCTCAACTGAACACAAATTTTACCACGAAACAAAAAATTCATAGAGATCACTTCATATTCGTTGAAAGGTGCTCGCGGTAGGTGAAATATAGCCCTTCCAATTAAATCATGAAAGTAAAGCAGTGAGCTGATATTTTAGTGGTCAAAGAAACCTGAAATTTGCATCAAGAAATAAATCTAATCAAGATGAACTGAAAAACAAAAATTTGAATTAAAACAATTTTCCTATTTTTCATGTCAGCCATTTTTTTTCAAAAAGCATAAAATATAAGCAATTCATTTGCAAGGCCGAAGACAAATTGAGAATCAAAATGGATTATAAACATTTATAAAGGATTATAATCGATTTTTTCGGCGAAACAAATGAATTAGAATTTCGAATAAAAATAATCTATTATAATCAATTACAATGTATTATAATTTATTATATTTGAAATCGAAAAGAGAGATTATAATTGAAAATTAAACGACTAAAATCAATTTTATACTCATTTTTACTAAAACTGTTACTAAAATCAAATTATAATCGATTATTAACGCTTGAAACTGGATGCGTTTCTTTTAAGACTGTGACGCTGCGGCAAAGTGGCTGAGATTCCGCTGCTCAATTGGAAGCTCGGAGATTTCTATGACCAAAATGATCCGTGCTTGTTACTAGTCCTTGAGACAAAATTAATCAGCCCAATAAACAACCCAAAATTTGCATAAAACGCTCAGCCAGGCGTGTAACCGCTACTCTATGAAAAGCACTGTAAAATTTGTTGGTTTGCTTCTTTCTCGTAAGATTTAATCCTCTTTACATAAGTTCAACCAAAAATTGAAAGTAGCTAAAAAAATATTGATCTTCAGTTCAACTAATAGAGCGCTGAAATGTAAATTTTCAACTAACTTAATATGGTTATTAGCTGCTGATAGAGCTCATAAGTGTATTTTAAGGTTGAGTGAAACAAAAGATATGAAAACTTATAGGCACTAATTTTGAATGGACACAAACTAGAGAACTAAATGGACCCTTTGCAAGGTTATAGCATCGGTAAACAACATAATTTTACTTTGTTCTATCAGCTATTTTTGTTCGAAGAAGATATTTAAAAGTTCAATTCAGTGTAGATTCGTTTTGTGTTTTCCGATCAACTAGATGCTTGCTTTCGCTACTCTATCATGTGAGTGTTTTACGGTTTTCGTCTTTTTTTTTCATTAGTTTTAGGCACGCGCAAAGATATCTGAGCGAGTTTTTGAAACTTTGTAGCAAGCGAATTTACAACAAACCGCTTAATTTACACCAATTCGCTGTATCCTCAAGCCAATACACATCGGAATTACGTAAATAATTGAAAAACAACAGGTACAAGCTGTTGGGGCTAACGTTGGGGAGCCTTTATATCAAAAATCTACTCTTTCAAAACGGAAAAATATCTCGCATATCGAAGCAATGCTTGAATATTCTGACTGAAGCTAAACAGATATCAAACTACTTTTGAAAAAGAAAATAAGGAAAAGAATATAATTTTTAACCGTCAAGTTGGATCTACTCCATTTTGAATAGTTTTTTTTTGTTGCGGGTTAAATTGGCACGCATTAGTTAATTGTGTTATCCTTTGCAGCATCATAAAAAAACTTATCAAAAATAATCCAGAGCATCGGCAGTATAGCAAAATTTAAACCTCCACTTTTTTTTCTAAAAATCATCAAAAATAAAATAGTTTTGTACATTTTTCAACTTTGGGAGTCGATATCTTGAACAGGAAACACAATTTTTTGTAAAATCTATTCTTTTTGATTACCGAGAAGCTCGACTGAATTATGCATAAATGTTCCGATTCCAATTTGACCGACTCTGGTTTTAAGATAGCCTTCGGCGCAAATTTTTTATAAAATTGATCCGAAAATTGATTTGAATATATCCTGATAGTTTTAGTATGCGTCTCCCTTTCGGCCGGAACTCACGAACCACTGATGACTCCTCATTTCTATACTGACAATGCGACTGCCGAGTGGGAGTCACTCCTATTCTGGATCGCAAACGGGGTCAGCTTATTCGGAAAGGCATGCAGACATCACAGGTTAAAAAAATAGAGCTGCTGCTTAAATTGTATGCCACCGCTCGCCCAATACACCTCAAATTAGATACCCGGTTGACGTCCACAGAAGAAAAGTGCTTATCATACAGTTTCATATATGAAGTCTATGGAAAAATTGCTTGTCATACAATAATCATGTATGAAAATTATAAAATAGTCATTTCGTCACAGAAAAAATAAAATTTTCAAAAATCACCAAAAAACGTGTCTGGGTAACTTTGAATAGATTTAAATAAGTATATCTATGATAGAGGGCATATTGCCAATCAAAAACATAAAATTAGTTTTGGTCAGAAAAGTGCTTATCATAAAATTTTCATATATGAAAATTGCATGATATGCATTTTTTTCATAAACAAAAATAAAAAATTGAGGTAAGAAACTTTCAATCCCTTTTTTGGCTGCAAATTTGCAATTGTGCTAGTATATAAATTTTACAAAAAAAAATTGCATACAAAGTTTGACATTTTTGTGTTTATAACGTAGTACAGGATGAGTTTCTCACCCAAAAACCCAAAAATTATGAAAATGCTTTTTTTTGTAAACACGATTATTATCTTTTGTTTCATTTGCTGAGGTAAAAATAAATTTGTAAAAAAACAGGCCTTTTTTCTCAATCATCATAATTTTCAAGCTGAAAATTATCTAGCCATACTCAGAGAGTTACTTTTTTGGTATATATTTCCATGTGAAAAAGTTAAAATTAACTTTTAAGGCTAAAACCACCAAATGCAAAAAATGCTTGTCATATAATTTCATAGTATGGAAAAATGCTTATCATAATATTTCATATCTGAAAAAAATGCTTATTTTGCTAATTTTATACATACAATTTTACTCTATGAAATTGTATGAAAGAGTATGATAAGCATTTTTTTCATATATGAAAATTGTATGACAAGCATTTTTTGTCAACCCGGGTAGCTTGTGGTAAACTGATTTTTTTCACAGACACGTAAAATCAAAATAACAATTTGGTTAAATAAACAGACTTCTACGAAATGAAATTATGATAATAAATTATAAATCAACAACTAAACCTACAAATATCTAAACATGAATATAAGAATAGTTACTATTAAATATAAAAATATTAACTTTCTTTCAGATTTCTTTCCCCAATTTGTTTTCAGAAACATTTTTTGTAATATTTGCTTTGTGCCTTTGTTTACTTTCACAGGTGCTCTGTTATTAGAAACTGCCTACCAATTTCATTTGTCGTAATATTTATCTTGAGTAATGAATAAATCGGCTGATATACTTTAGACTAGGAAAGTAGATCACATGCATGAGATTGCACACTTTGAGTCCTTAGTTATTTTTTCTGTTAATTTGTTTTTTGAGACATGGGTAGATTTTGAAAAAACGATGAATTAAAAGATAAACTTGACAAAATTCAAAATCTGAAAAGCTTAATTCTTGTTTCTAGTGGTACCATATCGCACTTTTTATCTATTTATTTGGTTCTTAAATTCATTTATATGTAAACCAATGGTCCCAAATTAGCACGTTGTGTACGCCACGACTAAATTGATTCAGTCAGAATATTGATTTTGAAGTGAAAACATTGCTGACAATCTTGAAAAAATTCCCTCAGGAGAATTGATGCGTTATTGGAAAAACCATACAAATCTATTTTTTCATTGGATAATCCATGTTTTCACAAGCCATTTCGGTAAAAGTGATAGCCGAAATAGCACTGCCTAAGCCGAGATACGCGACTTAAGACCGTGCGCGACTATGGACTTCTGATCCAACTTTGACAGTTGGTCGTACTCAGTTCGATTCTATAATTCGACTCAGGTATTTCGACCATAAGCAGCGCTCGACGTTGGAGTTTTGGTAAAAATATGATAGTTCTAGCTCGACTTAATTGGTCGAAACAACATTAAGCCGAAACCTCGAACCCCGGTTTTGCTAACTCGGTGAAGGCGAAGAAGTCCAAGTTGTAGTTTTTGAAAGAAAAGTTTTAATATCTCAAAAGAAAGTGGCCAGAAGAATGAGATTGAGACTTACCAATTGCCAATTCTGAATCCATAAAATTTAACAAGCTTTTAAGATATTGCAGATCAGGCGCGGTTAACCGACCAATTTTTCAGCGAAGATTTTTGTGCTGGATGGGAAAAAAGATTTTACAGAATATATTTTTTTTCAGAGCACAGCAGTCATTGACAGCAGAACTAGTAAGCATGGTCGTTAGGGAGAAATGATTCCAAAAAAACGAGTGGGTTAACAAAATACAAATCTCGATATTTTCGGGCAAACTCTCCTTAAATGATTGAGAGCAGAGGAGAGACAAACGAGCAAAATGAATATAAAACGAGTATAACGCACAGCAAAATGACATTCGTTGTGGAACCTGATCTAAACTACATTTTATGATTGGATAAATTAGATATTTTACCAATGTAAAGTATTTAATATTAACCAATCATGATCCATCTAACTAACAATCCACTTATTTGTAAGTGCTGAAATTACTTGTAATTTCAGCACCAGAGAGATTTGAATTTAACTTAGAAATTAGTTGAACTCTCCCGAGTACTTCAGCAGCCGCAATAAACCAGTATACCCTAGATCTATTGAGCCTAGCAGAGACTAGTTAAACAACCTGAGACTAGATAGTATAAGAGTAAGATTAGGATCGGTATTAGACTAAGAAGTTGCACGAATCTATCCGGCCGAAAATAAGATAGCGTGACGAGCAGACGGTGTACCCTATCCGAAATTACTCTATGAGTTATACCCATCGATCATAACTCATCTGGTGCGACCATAAGTCTCGAACAAGACCTTAATAGCTTAGCATTAACCAATAATAGATTAGAATTTAGACAAAACATTTACAAAATGTTATACGACAATAATTTAATCGAAATGTCTCTACGACTCAATAGATCAGAGCCAATATTCCGAACGATAACAGAACTACCCGGAATTGAAAGAAGACCTCGAACCAGAGACGACATACGACAAAGCAGAAACTTACCATATAGTTATATGATAGTTCGGCAAAAGCCAGAACAAACTTTTGTATTTAGAATACTACTAGCAATGAATTTAGATTTTCATTTGCAAACATAAAATTTTGAAGTCAATCTTCAAAATCATTTCAGGCGCTAAACAAAATTATTAATATACAATAACGATTGATAAAAAGATCTCAGATCGTTTTCCAAAATTCTGCAGTAATATACAAAACATGTTTGAAAAATATTTATTGAAAAATCAAAATAAAAATTAGTAGCATGACAATAAATGATTAGTAATTATAAATCATCCTGTTGTTCCAGCTTCATCGCCTAAACATAACAGCAATCATAAGCTCACTAATATCATAAAAATACTAAATCTATTCTTTACACAAATTTAAAACATTTTAAACTTAAATTCACTTAATTTTAAAATCAGATCATCAAGGCTTATCCTTGGATCTTAAATCATTTTCTATTTAATTAAATTTAAAACTTGATCATCAAGGCCTATCCTTGGATCAAAAAGAACAACTTTGTTCTCCCCCACCCATTAAACGAGTGTCTAACGACCTCAAACGTCGATTCACTATCCAACCCTTTCTAAAAACCCAGGACTAATAGAAATTTTTGAACAAAACTAATCATTCAAATTAGGATAAACAGTGAAGAACTTCGGTTATTCATCCTTCACTTGATCTCCCCTCTTACCAGACCCAGGATAAATCTTAGACTTAGTAAGTTTAAAATAGTATCTAACGAACTACTCGCGTTCTAATTATACCTGAACCCTGTGGATCGATTTACTATTCTCCAACCCTGAACACAATCACTACCCTTAAGTAAGATTAAGTAAGTTAACACCTTAGCTTATACTAGCCACGAGAAAGTATAAAATCATTCTTCGGAATCGATATACTTTTCTCCCCAACCCTGAACAAATAGACCCAGGTTAGGCTAACAAAAAAATCGTAAGGACTAACAGTTTAAGCAAATAGAAATCATTTAACAACCTTTTGCATCCGTCATCCTAAACCTTATGTCATTTAAAAACCTAGGAAATACACAAACAATCGTTTTACACAATTGTGAAATAAATAACAAAAAATACGACCTTGTAATCACACCTCATACACAAACAGTTGGATACATTAGAACAAAACGACAAACATTAAAGAGAAAAATAATAACTAAACAAAGACAAATAACACGAAAAAGATTTTCAAAAAATCGAAACGCATTTTCAGAATCAGAAACCAACAGTTTAGACGAACTTTATAAACTAAAAGAATCAATAGATAAAAATTGCCCAATTCACGATCAATTATATTTCTCTGACTCAGAAACAACTTCAAATTCATCAAAAAGAGGAAAAAGAAGAATAAAAAAGCAGTATAAACACAAACCAGTACATTTATACAATTGGAATCAACCAATTAGACACATTGATAATTACATATTAACAGTCATCGAACGAAAAAATGAGCTCAACGCACACCCCAGGTGAAGAAATTCCAGATGATGATGATATTTTCCCCTTTATCGTAGATGCAACCACTGATAGAGGACAGCATATATTCTGCAATAATTTACTCTTAAATTTGTTTGAACCCGGAATCAGTCCATGTAAAACAGAGTTCCCAGATGTAAAAATCAAAAGACAAATTATCGATCACTATCTAAAAGATATATGTAACCTAACACAACAATACGGAATCTACTCCATAGAATTCAGCTCACCAAACCAGAATCACAGTAAATATATAATTCAAACAGACGACCTTGATTTAGAATTCTCAAAAGTATTCTCAGAATATATAAAAAGCATCCAATATCATAACTCACAAAGAGCAAACTCCATATTCACCAATGAAGTTTTTGCGATAATATATAGTTATATCTCGATATTAGAAAACGAAATCCAGATACCAAATGTCTCACCGACAGAAACATCTAAACACATAAGAGTACGACATGAAATCACACTACTCTCTAGTTTTCTAAATATAATTAAAGAAAATTTCACGAAAGATGAAGTTTCACAACATACAAAACACGACTTACAAAAAATCTTGGCATGGTTCATAATAGATTATTTCACACATAATATTGATTTAATTTCACAAGCAAGAAAAAATTTTAGACCCCAAAACTCAAACGATGATACTGCCATCACAGAACAATCAGACTATGTTTGGGACCCCGAATGGTCTCATCCCGCATTCATAAACTTCCCACAATCAATCTCAAGTCAAGCAATAAGTACGATATCTTATGTAAGAGATTATGTACGAGTAATACCATTAACCATTGATGCAACACCATTAAACTATAATACATTTTTACCCGATATGCAAAATAATAGTTTAAACTCTACAGTCATACACAATGAAAACCTCAATGGAACTAGGAATCTTACTCAACAAGATATCCAGACACCATCACACTTCATAAATGAAGAAATCGTACACACAACAACTACACAACAAAGTATTTCACCAATACGTCCAAACTTAACAACACCAAGAAATACAAATTCTTCACAAACACAGGTAACATTACAATCAACCGTTAAACCTTCGGTTGCCCCAAAATATTCACACATGGATTACCAAACATACAGACCCATGACAATACCGCCAAAAACACGCAAAACGCTCACTAGAAACAACTTTGCAGACCATAATTATAATTACACACATCCATCAAAAACAAATTATCAACCACGAAAAAATTTTAGTAATTATACAAGATCTCGAAACTGGGATAACCCAATGGCACCACCTAATTCAGTAAATTTCCAAACAAATTTACATCCTCCACAGGATCGTAGTGAAAACTATCCATTTTTTCAACAAAATAAAAATAAAAAACAAACATCTTATCAAATGGATTACTTATCCTCAGATGATGATTTCTTACAACCAGATATATTTACACCCTATAATCAAGAATATCGTGGACAAGGAATACAGAAACCACATACATATCATAGAATTTTTTCTCCACAACCAATAGATACACAAATTCAACAACCAATTCAACAACAAAACCCAATTAATAAATCTTTTCAACCAATTCAGCAACAAAACCCAATGATTGCAAACTCGTACCAACCAGCACAAATGCAAAATGAAATACCACTCCCATATTATCTTCAACAACACGAAATAACAAGAAATCAACTTTCAAATTTTTCTCAAATGCCAAATGCAGCAGAATCATTACAAATGACGATGAATCCATACCTTATGGGTGGATCATCAATAACATCAAATAAACCTTTAATGGTATTCACAGGAACAGACCCTGAATATTCTGTAGAAGACTATTTAAATGCAGTCACAGCAAATTTGATTTTAAATATAGGACCTGAACCAATTAATACGCCACTACATCAAAACTGGATACATCGACGCACAGCGTTAATACAAACAACTCTAGATGGCGCAGCCCAAAAATGGTTTTCAGTATTGCCTATAGAAATAAAATCAAATTGGAAAAGATTTACACAAGAATTTTCAAAAATGTTTGACTCCGAAAGAAACAAACAACAACAAAGAGTTTTATGTAATGAAATTCGCAGATTACCAAACGAAACCATCAAGCAATTAGCAGTACGAATCGAAACACTAGTTCGAAAAGCATATTCATTAAATACACATGACTATAAAAACACAAAGATGACAGAAATCTTAATGATGACCTTAACACCACAATTAAGGAAAATAGCAATAAAAAAGAGAGCATCCCATCCTTCGTCAATTCGAGAACCCGATTTAGATTTTCGAAAACTAGTAGACAAACTAGAACAAGCAGAAATCACAATGAAACTCGAAGAAACGGAAAATCTGAAATTACAATACGTTAACAGAATTGAAACAGCTTCCACAAATATAAACAATATACAGGAATCAGATACAGATCTCGTTGAAAAAATCACTGAAATACTCAATATTTACGAAAAACACCCAAACTTTAAATGCAAACCATCTTTCAAAAAATGGTGTAATTATTGCCGACGATACGGACATAGTATTTCTGAATGTAGACAAAAACAGCAAGACAATCAAAATAAACCTCAAAAATATAAAGAACCAAATAAATCATTCTATCAATACATGAAAAAAGATCAAAATCTACCGAACAAAACAGTCTACAGCAACAACAGTTCAGGAAAACCACTCCCGAACAATACAAATTATACAAGAAATCAATCACCATATAACTCAAGTTATAGAGGAAGATCACCAGAACGAAGAAACACGCATAATTCATCACAAAATCACTACAATAGACCAAATAGTCGAAATAACTACTCCAGATCACATTCAAATACACAACGATTTGTTTCTAGATCTAATTCCCAATCAAGAAATGATTATTATCCAAACAATCAATCACGAAATTCATCATACAATAGGAATAGAAACTACTCAAATAATCGGAATAGAAGTTATTCAAACAACCGAAACCAGAATTACCCGAACAATCAATCAAGGAATAACTCATATAATAGATCGAACTATAACAGACCAAACAATAATTACCAAAACAGATCGCGAAATAATTCACAAAATCGACACTCAAGTTATAATAATCGTTATAGAAATTATTCCCAATCACCACACCGGAATAATAATAACTATAATAATTCTAATAATCGCCACAGAAGTAGTACACCTAAACATCAAAGACATATTAATCAAGTACAATCTAATCCAGAAACAACATCAGACCCTCCAGGTATTGATGACACAGTAACTGATACGTTACAACTCAACCAAATAAACTGTGGATCATCAGATTCAGAAAGCGATGCAGAAAACACTCTCTCCATCAACATGATAAAAGTCGAAAATGACTATGAACCTGTTTTATATGAAGAACCTTTTTCATCACACATATATGAGAATCAATCAGAACTCCTTCACAATTATTATATTGAACCCGTCCATTCCACACCGACGACACAAAAAACTAATGAAATTAACACTACAAACCAACCCAATGAGAAAGAAAAAACAAAATGCTTGAATACAAATCACATCTATCAAAACATACAAAAAGAACAACCCAAAGAAACAATTTGGACAATACCATTTCTTTTGGAAAGTCCAAAAAGCAAAGAATTTCAACCACCAGATCTTGAAATTGATTTTTTAATTGATTCAGGAGCAGAATCAAATATAATAAACATTCCCACATGGAATGAAATAAAAACCTTACACCCAAAGCTAACACCTCTTGAAACCTCCAGCAAACTAGCAACAGCACAAGGATCAACATTAATAAACTACGGAAAAATTCAATTATTTCTTCTCCCCACAAGAACAATGGAGCAAAACAAAATTTTAACCAAACCATTTAAACAAATATTCCATATCACTGATATTAAACATAATATCATTGGAATACCATTTATCTCTAAATATATACCAACAATCAACATCTTGAATAGTAAAATATTAATCAAAGATAAATATACAAAAACAAAAGACACATCCCTAACATTTTTTCAAAGATTAAATAAACAACCACCATTTTTTTTCAAAATTTTACCCAATATATAACCAACAAAGAAAACACTTGAAACCACTATCAGGAAACATCCAGAATTTTTCAATCAAACAAGTTCACCAATATGATAAAAAACAAAACAAACAAAAATTTTATATGTCAGATTTTGAATTCAAACCTATTCATAAGTTTTTCAAAATCACAATCTCATCAATAAAATATTTGAAAAACTCGAATTCAGATATTATTTCCTTACATGTATACAACAATACACCTTACCAAGTAACATTACCTTTAGGACTTTTAGGCTATTGCGAAACCAACGCTACAATATTACCAATACACGAAAAAGCATATCGTGTAAAAAATATACTCCAATTACTAGATATTTGCCAATCCACAATCCTTAATGAAGAATTATCTATAAATAATATAATAAGTAACGAAAACAGAAATACGGATTATTTCACAAAAACCCCATATTTCAAACCTACATTCAACATAAGTAACTACACAGAGAATCAACAGAAACTTTTAACAATGTTTAATTTCCAACATTCACAAATAACACAAGACGAATTTGAAAAACTAGCAAAACAGCTAATTAAATATTCATCAGTCTATGCAACATCCAAATTTGATGTTGGCAAAATCAGCTCATCACTACATCTCCCATTAAAACCAGACGCAGTTTTCAAAAAACAAAGAGCAAGTAAAGTACCAATTCACTTACACGATAAAGTGAACAGATTACTCGACATTTTAGAACAATACAACATTATATCACCAGTAAACAAAGAGGAACAACCAAAAGGCAACACATTTATCAACCCTGTTATCATTCTAGCCAAAGGAGAATCATTAAAAATTGTTCTCGATGCTAGATACCTCAACTCACTCATAGATGAATCAAAGTGTAATTGGCCCATTGAACCAATACAAGTTATTTTAACAAAAATAAACGGAAAATACTTTACCACCGCCGATATGAATAGTGCATATAATCAAATGCCATTAGATGAACAATCACGACGCTTAACACAATTTGTTATTGGAAATCAACAATACGAATTCAACCGCTTATTCTATGGAATATCCATAGGACCAGCAGCATTTTCAGCTTTTATGAGCAAAATTTTTCGACCACTAATACTCAAGAAAAACGCAATCACCTATTTAGACGATGTTTTTATGCAATCACAAACAAAAGAGGAAATGTTCAATGTTTTAGAACAATATCACCAAATACTTCAGAACGAAAATCTGAAGGCCGCCCCCGATAAATCACACTTCTTTTTGACAAAAGTTAAATTCTTAGGGCATAATATAGAAAGAAAAACAATCACTCCATTGAAATCACGTATAGACGCTATTCAAAAACTCCAACCACCAACAAATAAAAAGAAAATCCAAGAATTCCTTGGAATGTTAAACTTTTTAAGCAAATATGTTTATAAAATGCAATTATATCTACGACCATTCTATAACATACTTAGACAACAAAATAATTTTGAATGGAATATAGAACATCAAGCACGATTTGAAGAAATTAAAAAACTTCTAACTGAACAAATTTCAAACACAATTCCAGATTCAAATCAACCATTTTATGCAATGTGCGATGCTTCGAACTTTGGCATCGGCGCAGCATTATTACAATCACATAATAGTACAAATAAAATGAACCTCATATCAGCAAATTCTCGATTATTCACTCAAGCAGAACTAAGACTCTCAACTCTAATGAGAGAATGTACAGCCATAATATATACACTAACAGAATATGAATTTCTGATACTTGGATCAAAACATCCCACAGTTCTATTCACAGACCATAAACCAATCATCTTTCTTTTTACACAAAAGTCTAATCCAAACCACCGAGTTTATAGATTTCAACTCATTTTAATGAAATTCCCAAACTTACATATAGTTTGGACCGCAGGAAAAAATCTTGCATTACCAGACACCTTAAGTCGAAATACGCCACCTGAATTACTTACACGAAAAACCACAGTTGAAATACCCAAAAACATAAAATTCTACCTTGCAGAAAATGAAACATCACCCCGATTGGAATGCAAATATGCAGTAAAAACTGACGTTGAACAATCACAAATAAATAATTTACAACATTTCCCACTTTATTTAGATTGTCAAAATAATCACTATGAAGTTGATCTACTTGGAACATCAACTTTTAAACCAATCCCATATTCACAATGGATAAAAAACAACACCCAACAAAAAAGAATAAAACAATACCCGCCTAAAAAAGACCATTTTCCACTAATTGAAAAAGAAAATCTGACTGATAAAATAAACTTATCAGGACCACAAACAAACGATTCAAAATACACAATAAATCAAGTTTTTGACCTCCATGACCCACTTGACACAATACCCTTATCTAAATTAGAAATCGAAAACATTTTTCTCCCCCCAACAGAAACAATTACAATTTCAACACTGAAACAATATCAAAACCTTGACCCAGTAATTCGACAACTGAAATCATTGCACAAATATAAAACTAAACCTATCAAAGCAGATTCAACTATTCTAGGAAACAAAACACTCCTCCGATATTTTCGAAAATTCAACAATACAACAATTAACGAAAACACAGACCTTCTAGAATACAAACTAAATGAATCTACAGCTCCCTGTCTCCCTTTAAGTATGATTCTTATAGCTTTTTTTATTTCACATACACAAAATATTAAAGGACACTCTGGATCAGAAAAAACATATTCAAATTTTATACAAAACTTTTATTTCCCAAATGCACCAATTTGGATAAAAGTACTATGCAATGACTGTATAGTATGTCAACTAAATAAACCTTACCCAAATCAAAAACAAATAGCACAAAAACAAGATTTTAAAGGACAAAGTTTGTACTTTAATCATCGTATCTCATTTGATACCAAAGGACCAATTTCACCCTCATCCGAAGGAAACTCCTACATTATGGTAATTGTTGACGAATTTACACATTATGTAGCACTTAACCCAGTACCACATTGTAACGCTTATTACGCTTACACAACACTCTATGAACACTGGATAGCAAAATTCGGACTACCAGAAATTTTAGTTACAGACAACGGTACAGAATTCATAAATAATGAAATCATCACACTATGTCATTTATATAACATTAAAAACAAACCACGTACATCTCACGCACCTTGGACAAACGGCTTAGTCGAAGGTATGAACCGTTCATTACAAGAATATCTCAGATGTATCATCAATGGAAATGATACAAGATATACCGAATGGTCAGCAGATGTAAAACTATTTCCCTTAGAGTATAATTCACAAATCACGACAACTTTAGGAATGTCACCATATGAAATGGTTTTTAACCAAAAGCCACGCAAACCAATAATGTTTACAGCAAACTCTCATAAAAACGCACAAGGTTATTGTCAACCAAATAAAGACTCAATTTGTTATAACCTACCATTACATACACACGATGAAGATCATTTTCATCACCCACAAATTCTTAAATTAGCCTCCGGTACACACACCGAATGGATTTTAAACAGAGATAAAAAACACAATGAAATTTACCAAAAGGTAACAAAAAAGTTGTTACAAAGGCAAAATATTAATGAACAAATAAATTCACGCTTTACACCAGCCTCCGATTTAAAAATTGGAACATTTGTTTTAATACCCAATTTTATTACTCAAAAAGGAATTTCAAAAAAGTTACAACCCCTTCGTAAAGGACCATACCAAATAATTGCAAAACCCACTGATGTCACATATAAAATCACCGACTCAGATAAAAAAGAAATCGTTCAACACCGAAATAACCTATTACCTTATTATCCAAAAGAATACGCACTCCGCGAACTAACTCAATTATATTCTTTTACAGGTTTAAAAGTTATTCAAAATAACCCACATACGGACAACATAACAAAGGAACACAATGATATTCACCTCGGAAATCAAAATACAAAATCAAACACCACAAAAAACAATACAAAAAATCTCGATCAAAATACATCTCAAAAAGAAAGAAAAAATAGAAAAATGACAGAACAAATAATACCCCAAAAACAAATCGACAAATCAGAACATAGAGAGTCTTCACGACTTAGAAATCAACCACGTAAAAATTATAAATCATTCATCCCACAATCTAAAATATTAAAGAAAGTTGAATTTCAAAAACAACCTTAAATTCTACATTTAAAAATCTTTGCACCTCTGAAACATTTCACACTTTCATTTTTCAAGATAACATGCTGATAAACACGCAGCGATTCTAGTTCAAAATTAGCCAATAGGATTCATCCAATCCGTCACCTTCTATAACTTTAACACAAACCAACTAGACGAAAAATATTAAACTCCAGGCATATCTATAACTATAACTCTACGACCTCCAGGTCAAAAATAAGCAAACCACTCCAACTTGACAACTAAAATAAATATCACCATAATATCATAACCCTCCCTTATCTAATAAACCAAAGATCAACAATATTTCCCCAACTCAGCCCTCAAATACCCCCCAAACAAATATGTTAAATTAGCCTAAAGTAAAAGAACGACCATTTTATTTAGCCTAAAGTATAAAAATCTCAAAAATACCCCAGATCATTTGACAAATGAAAATAAAGACAAAGAAGACCGCCCGATCACCATAAAAATTGCCCCCAACAATTTTTTACAAAACTCAACCCACTTGTCAAAAAACTAATAAATAATCCGACCACACTTGAAAATTGCCCCAAACAACAAAAAATATTCGATCACGAAACCATTTCTTAAATGCTCTTCTATCAAACAGTCACTAAAATTATCACAAACCTCAAACAATTTTTTACGATACTTGAAACTTTCATAATATTTCTTTTTGATATCCTTGAATCTTTTCTAATACTCTTAATCATTTTTTGTAATATTTTTTTAATTTTCTACACTATATTCGAACTATTTCTCCAACTTTCAAAAACCCTTGATTATATCCACAAATACGACTTATAAAATTGTCTAAATGATACGAACTATTTTCAGTAGAACTGATATTTTTCTACTATTTGTAATTTTCATAACATTTCTATCATCCCTCATTTTGACTATATGCAAATGTATAAAGAAAGCAATCATCACATTCGCTCTAGCAACAATCCTCCTAATTCTTTTCTTAGAAGAATACTTTAATAAACATTAACTTTTTCACTAAAAGAATAGACCAAAAATTTATCAAAAATTGCTACCCAAAAGTCACCAAGTCAGTCTTCACCGACATCATCCCAAGATAACCCAACAACACCTTCAACTACCAATAATCCTCAAACATCTACACGAATTTCCTTTCAAGATAACCCATACACTTTTGAAGAACGACACGCTCGTTTATCAGAACCACTAGAACCAGTTCAACGACAAGCACCTCTAAGCGAATCAACATATAACTTATACCCAACACTACCACAAGAATTAAGTAGAATAAGAAATCCTAGTCAAAACCAAAATACAGTCGAAATAAATAGACAATTTATACATCCTCGACGGAACAGGAATTTTCTAACTCCCCGAGTTCATTTTGATATACCTCAATCCCCATCACAAAACACTCCAGAAAACCCCATTGGTATATTACCAGAAACCCCTACGCTTCTTTCACAACGTAGCACCTCAAGCCTACCATCAGATTACTTAGGTTCAACACCAACATCTGAACAAATACGTGAAAATCCCTTTAACCCCCCAAACCAGGCATCACGACTACCATATTGGACAACACATTCATTTACACAAGGTGAATTAAATTTAGTCAATGATCCAATAGATATTTCTACGGATACAGCAACATCCTCATCACTACCAGAAACATTATCACTACCATCAACACCATCAATAAGCCAGATTTCACCACCACCTTTTAACTTAAATTTTCCAAATAATCTCGACGCCAGATATCGAGAACAATCATCAACAAATACCCCTTTAAGACTAGATTGGAATACATTTACAGCCCCTCCACCATTATTTGGACAACATCTAGAAAGTAATCGCCTCCACAACTGGGCACTTAATAGATTACAATACCGACAAGACATTCACGACGATATCCGTGATCACAATATCCAAATACTCCAACAAAACAGTTTACAATTAAAGTTTGAAATCACAGTTAAATTAAACAACATTACTCAACATCCCTACCCATTAAACCCACCAAACATAACAGCTCAATCACTACCACCACCATTTATAACCACTGAAGTAATATATAAATACGACAGATATACCAAAAAAACAATTGGTTACATCACATTTTATAACCCATACTCAGGATTATCATACACATGTATATTCTAAAATTATTAATTTTTCTCCAACTCCTTTTTCTAGTAATCTCAAATCAAAACATAAACCCTTCTCCCCGCACAGGACCCCAAGATTTATTAGTAACACATTACGATTGTGAAGAAAACGAACAAAAAACACTACACAAGTATGCAATAAATCAAGTATCACAGTGCGAAACAGAACCCCAAGCCATAGAAACTACAAATGTCATAGCAACACTTTATTCAAAAGCCCGAGCAACTACAGTTATAGGATATAAGTTCACAGCAACATTTTCTGAAAAGAAAGTACATTGTTCACAAGTCTCAAACGGAAATAAAAACCGACTTGACCATGAATCATTCTACCAGAGTAATATAGAACGACTTTTACATCTCAATCCCGAAGATTGTAAAAACGAGTTACTCCGACTAAACATCACAAAAAATAAAAACACAGATAGAAAATTAGTATATTTCCAAGTTTTTTCAGATTCTGTACATCAAGCAGAACTTGAAAGATATCAAGGACATATAAAATTAGATGAAAAATACCCATACAACGGCGCACACGGACGATTAACCTATGACATGCACGATAAACACTGGATACCACACATTGGTATAAATGACCCATCAAACTGCAAAGCAGACACAAAAAATAAAGGATACCAAGAAATAATGTTTTTCGATTGGAAAATACAACTCGAAAAAATACAACTCACACGAGATTTATCAGACAACACAATGATTTATCAAGGAATTAGATTACCTTGTAAAAACGACCAAGGTTATTGCGACCCTACAACCAGAACACAAGCAACAATTGTTTGGTTCCCCGAAGACACATGTACAACATTTCAAGTAGCAAAAATACACGCTCGTATGATAAAATTTCACGAAAAATATTTTATACAATCAATACCATATGAACAAGTAAATCCATTACGAAAAATAAGTTCTAATTTTCGAAACATTCATAATATAGAAAATAAATTAACACGTTTTCAAATATATCAAGAAACAGAACTTGCATGTAAATACAGAAACCCACTTCACAAAACACAATACTCTGAAATATTAGTTGAATACGAAAATGGATTCGACATGACCACTGGAAAAATAAAAGTCGACCCATACGCCACAAGTCATCCCCTAAACGAAGGAACATCATATATACCAGTTAATTTTCAAAAGAATACAGGTCAACCTGGTGGACATTTAAAACCCCAAAACGATCAAAGCACACGTTTACAAGAACTATCACTAATGAATAGTACATATTTTGGTAATATCCACTATGATATTCACTTAGATATGAAACTAGACTACACGATTAGCCGAATTTTTCAAGAAATGTCACTCTCCGAATTAGAAACATTACACCAACTATGCGAATTAGAAAGAACACAAATATTACAATCACTTGCACTAGCAGTATTAAAAATACCCTACGCAGGATATTTACTATCAGGAAAAAGATCAAATTTTTTAGACTATGAAGGAAACATCTTATGGTTTTATACTTGTACTAAAAAAGTATCACCACTATACGTTTTTGAAGATAAACGATGTTATAAAAGAATCCCTATCTTTTATAAGAATAAAGTACATTTCGTTGACACACTTTCACGAAGAACCTATTTCTGGGATACCGCAGTTCCATGTGGATCAGAAAATAGCCACAACGTAGTACAATTAAACCCTGATGAAGATAAATATTACCTTCTCACCCCATATCTTACATTAATGCAATCACTCAAAAAATTTTCACCAGAAAGCATTCGCGCTATCGCTCGAAACCCAAATATAGACTTACAATCAATAGGAATATACTCAAAATCAGATATTCAACATCACATTAGAACACAACAATTCCAGGAATTATTAACACAAATGGACACAATACAAAGACAATCAATTGACCAAAACTTACGCAAACTTGCCGAAACCGCAGGATTTGCAGACATCTATACGCAAGACTATAGCGGATATTTTAAAGACATTAAAGATTATATATATCTAAACGGTGAAAAATACCGTCCCCAAGATATATCACCTATCAATATTTTTAGCTTTGTTACACTCAAGAATGAAATTCTTGATTTTCTAGGATGGCCCTACTACATCTTAGAAAAACTAACTATTTTATACGCAATGTTTAACTTTATTGGATTTCTTTTTTCACTCTTAAAAGGAATCTATAACACATGTGCTATACACACACAAGTCAATAGACAAGCAAGTGTAGCACGCATACTATTTGCAGGATTTTTTGGAATATTTTCTACATCTATAAACAAAATTCTTTTAGACGCACAAATAAAAGAATATAACACAAAAATAGCAACAAGACAGAACACATACGACGAAGAACATAACAATGCAGACACAACACCAACAGCACCACAGTTACCACCCCTACCACATAACCATCCATTATCCCTAGTCCCACGTAATTTTCGAAATTTAGCCATAACACATAATAATTTTAGACCAACCATATCACAAAGTCCCATCCAACATATAATGCCACACCACTCACAAGATGAAAATACTTATGAACAAATTATAGAACAACCCCATACCACCGCTTTTCAGTCTCAAAATAATAATTTTTTTAGCCCACGATGAGCCGACAACTTGGATCCCTACACCGATCAAATTCCCACCCAACCAACCTCACCACTCCAATCCCAATAATACCACTTTTTGCTTTTCCGCCACCCGATTTCCCATCCAGTAATGTAACATCCGGCATGAATTCCGATACTAATTCACACATCTCAGTTTTATACTCCATCTCACAACTCAATAACCTGAATATTGAAACCCCCGATGAATTTGCCGACTCTGAACCATCTCCATCAAATAATTTTCACACCAATCCCTTAAATTTTTCCCAACCCCCTTTTCAACCCATACTACCAAATAACCCTGACCCAACCAAATCTACACCCTCTTATGCTTCCCAAGTCACTCCAACCTACTCCTCACTTCACTCAAACCAATCATCTCATTCTTCAGACACCCCCCGAATCTCCCCAGAACTAGATAATTTCATTACCCTACAACAACAATCCTATCACCTTGACACCCCAACCATAAACTAAATCTCATCCACAATAGATTCATCCAACCCTCCTACCCCTACACCCTCTTCAATTTATACTGATTCATTAGCACCATCATCCACAACTACTGTATCTTCACTCAGCACTAATAGAGCTTACCGCACTTTTAAAAGGAAGTTCCACAACCATCCTTTCCCAGCGAAACCAGGAACAGCCCGTGAATATATCAACCATCCACAACACACTAACACAAAAGAATTTTTAGCTATCACCTTACCCTCATTTCCACAATACACCTTAAACACCCCTCATGACACTAACGAGACACGTAACTTTGTAGACGAATACGTTTTAATGCCTACCCTTCCTTGGACCTCATATTATCATTTTACAAATCCCCTTTGCTTACCTTTATCTAACACTCATATCGATATAGAACGAAATAAGGACATGCTATATCGACTCACTACACCACTAACACCTAGACAATTTACTTACATTGGATACAAAAAATCACTAAAAACACACACTGCAACCCGAGCTAATGAATATACACTAGAATATTACGATCATAACATCATCAGAACTAACCAAGATCAATTCTTAGACGACGATCGCTTCGCTAACCCACAAATCACCGAGAAATTTTTCATTAAAACACCATATGTATTTACACTAAATATCTTCGATCGCAAGTTTGACCACATTATCTCAGAAGCACTAACAGACACGCAAGCCTACGAAAGTTTTAAAGAACGCTTCCAAATATTTTCACTAACCTTTCGTTTCCTTGCACCACATGAAAGAGATTTGCACTGCTCACACGATATTATGTTGCGCACTAAACAAACACACACATATACTTATTATCGTTTCATCCAAAATCACTTTGACCTACACACTCCCTCCAGACAACCACACCATCGTTTTCAATTCATCAATTCCAAATACACCTCACCATTCTTTCTTAACTTCACATATTGCATTAAAGATACTAACCTTCATGGTATTCTTCGAAATTATGATCCCATAACCCAAATGTATATCTTTTGTCCCATCACCAAGACCTTCAACGCAGAAGAATCCCGACCCTTCCTCATCCCACACGAGTTTGTACAACCTATAGAAATCCCCATTTTAGAATTCATCCATAACACTAAATTCAACCACAAATTATATAATCTAATCCAAAACACACCTTATGAATTTGCAGTTGGCACTGAAGAACTAACCACCATCAAGGCACTTCAATTGCTTTGGCCACTGCTTCAAACTAAAAATATCATCCGCATATTAGCCAAACTACTAACAACTTCAGATCTCATCCACGACATTTTCCCCCACGGTTTCTTCCCCGACGACTAACAGGTAAGTATGAATTATACATATTACTAATTAATTCAAACATTAGAAACTCACCATTCTTTATCCATGTTTTCATTAGAATTTTAGCCTTCATCCTAGATCATCTGAAAAATTCACAAAAGAAAAAAAAAAGCAAACTTCTTCAAAACTGTTTAAGACCCTATTAAATTTTTGCACCAACAAGTAAATAAATATAATACCAATGCAGTAAATTAATTTATAAATTTTTCCCCCACCAGCAGTAAATCTAATAATGATGAAAATTTGTAACTTAATTTCCCCCAACAACTAGCAGTAAAATTAAAATTCTATGTAGTAAATTCATAAGAAGCAAAAGCAGTACTAACCTTTTGATATTTTCATTCACTCGCATAAAAATTCTATCCAAACTCGCACAGCTCGCCCACGAAGAATTGTTTAAAGTAATGAATTTCAGTTCCAAGCTTTCACACTCGATAACTCTAACACAAGATAACATATTTCAAACTTTACTTTAACCCGGTTGGAAAGGAATTATATACTAAACAAAACTAACCAATGCAGCTTACTAAACACCACAACACATAGCATAACAGCATGACTAAGAAAAGGAAACCAACGGTACCCAAACCGGATTAACCCAGTTTAAAACTGGATAATTTATTCTTTTGAAGACTATTATAAAGTCTAAGAAAGATATAATAAAACACAAAAAAGTCGAAAGACAAACCCATACCACAAACAATTTGATTTTTGAAAAAAGGACACAACCAACAAAACATAAGAAAAACCACAACAAACCCAACATAAAACGTTGTCACATAACAGGACCTCTCACAAAAACCGCATGCAATCATACTCCCACTCCTGGCCTAACCCACCAGGAAGGACGTCCTGAGCATGCTCTATAGCCGGCCTAACCCACCGTGCTACATCCACGCTTTGTGACCACACTCCTATTTTTAATAAGAGCTACTCAAGGGTGAGTAACTCTTCAAAATAACTGAACTAAAACAAAAAGCTTTTGTGAAAACAACTAACTAAAATCATAATTAAAAAATATTAAACTAATAAAAGTTTTATAAAATGTAAATTACATTATGCAATACATAGATCAGAATACAACACCAAGGACGAACATCCAAAGACAAAACGACCCTACTACACTCGAGAAAGAATGGCCAACTACAATCAATATGCCGCCCACAATCACAACTCAAAGGATTTAGAGTACGACTTGACTTCGCAGAAAAGGACTTCATTGAACTAGACCAATGACCACCTCGATGTTCAAGTATACGTACAGATCCGAGTAACCAGGCATCCCCTCCACGCACAATCTCCACGCCATTCCCAGACAAGGTCAAACACAAAGAAGTTCTCACCAATGAAACAGAAAAACCTGACATAGCCAACCATTCTGAAATCAGATTTGAGTTTGTTGCGAAAACCCAGTCGTTGTCTTGAGAAGACACAATGATTGAATCTGGGACTTCTCTAATAAGAAAACCCAGAAGAAATAAGATGTTCGCCAAATACCAACGTCCATCATCCATCTTTCGAATTGCAGAAAAACTATTCTAAAAAACTCTGTAAAACCCGGATGGGTGGAACCTGATCTAAACTACATTTTATGATTGGATAAATTAGATATTTTACCATTGTAAAGTATTTAATATTAACCAATCATGATCCATCTAACTAACAATCCACTTATTTGTAAGTGCTGAAATTACTTGTAATTTCAGCACCAGAGAGATTTGAATTTAACTTAGAAATTAGTTGAACTCTCCCGAGTACTTCAGCAGCCGCAATAAACCAGTATACCCTAGATCTATTGAGCCTAGCAGAGACTAGTTAAACAACCTGAGACTAGATAGTATAAGAGTAAGATTAGGATCGGTATTAGACTAAGAAGTTGCACGAATCTATCCGGCCGAAAATAAGATAGCGTGACGAGCAGACGGTGTACCCTATCCGAAATTACTCTATGAGTTATACCCATTGATCATAACTCAGTTGCTCAGAATATAGTTGGTCAAAGTTAACTAGGTGGAATGAACAGAGCCAGAGCCATTGGGATCTATGGGTTATACTCATAAATTCGCCCGAACTTTTTATCGCCCTTTGTGGACATTGCAAACGAAAAATAGAATCGAACTGGTTACCAATTTGGAGATGTTATTTTTGAGTTTTCCAGGGAGGGCGTCGGGTTCACTCCGAGCCTATCTCTCATGATGAGCTATTAGATTATCACATACAGACCTGAAGGAAGTACCGATTGCATAATTGGATATAAAAAATAACCAAATGAGCTTTCTCATTAGACAAAATCTGTGGTCAACTCTGCTCAAACGAGTAAACGCCGAATAAAAAAGGGAAACATATTTAAGTGAAAAGTGGCAAGTTTAAAAAAATCAATGCGAGCCATGACAATCAACGGTCAAAAACTCAAGCAGGAGGTCCATATATTATGGCCTACGTGTCAATATTTTGTTCAAAAAACCTTTTTTCTCCCCACAATAACCACAATCGAGGTTCACAGTTTGTGGCGCAACACTGGTTCCCGGGTCGAGATCCCGCTCAAAAACCGCTCAAGATTTGAGCGGTTTGAGCGGTTTTCCAGCAAGATTTGAGCGGTTTGAGCGGTTTGGGCGGTTTGGGCGGTTTTTTTGGAAAAACCGCTCAAACCGCTCAAATCTTGCTTAAAAAAACCGCTCAAAAACCGCTCAAAAACCGCTCAATTCTTGCGGTGATTTTTGAACGGTTTTTCAAGCAAGATTTGAGCGGTTTTTGAGCGGTTTTTGAGCGGTCTTCCCGGGTCGAGGTCCCAAACTCATGTCCATACTTTCGCGACAAATCTTTGGCATTTCCAGACTTTCCAGACCAAAATTAGGCATGTCCAGGCTTTGGCGACCAAAACATGGCATTTCCAGACTTTTGCGACCATGATGATCCGTTGCGACTATCGCGCCGAAGCAGAGGTGGCGCGACCAAAACATCGCGACTCATATTTGGTATGTCCAGACTCTCGCGACCAAGAGTTGCCATTTCCAGACTTTCGCGACCGAAAAACTAAGGCGCGACTTTCGCGACCTAGGCGGATATGGCGCGACCCTGCGAGTCAGGAAATGGCGTTACCGGCGTGACCAAACCTAGCTGTTTCCAGACTTTCCAGAACAAGATGGAGACTGCGCGACTTTCCAGACCAACATGGAGACGGCGCAACTTAAAGAAAGTTTTTCAGGGATTTCTCGACCCTGGTGGATACGGTGCGACTCGGGAAACGGTGCGCCCTCAGGTTTTTCAGGGATTTCGCGACCGAGGTGGAGATGGCGCTACTTTCCAGACCGAAGTGGAGATGGCGCGACCAGAATTAAGTTCCTCGCGACTGAGGTGGATACAGTGCGACTTTCCAGACTGAGGTGGAGACGGCGCGACCAAGATTATATTCCTCGCGACTGAGGTGGATACAGCGCGACTTTCCAGACCGAAGTGGAGACGGCGCGACCAAAATAGTATTCCTCGCGACTGAGGTGGATACGGCGCGACTTTCCAGACCGAGGTGGAGACGGCGCGACCAAGAATGTTTTCCTCGCGACTGAGGTGGATTTGGTGCAACTTTTCAGACCAAGGCGGAGACGGCTCAATTTTCCAGACCAATACGGAGACGGTGCGACTTTCCAGACCGAGGTGGAGACGGCGCGACTTCATTCTGGACTTAAATTAGCAAAATTTGTTTTCGGTAAGTAACACTCAACGAGTATTGACCTAATTTAAGAAAAAACAGAATCAAAAACTCTTCAAAATACTTCGAAGTTGGTCAAAACTTTTGTTTTCAAGTCAATTTTTTTCCTTTTTTGAAATTCAAAAAATCAAAAAATATTTCCTCAACAATTTCTGAATACCAAAAAAACTCAGTGTGGGTACTTTTTAGCCGTATGTATAAATTTATAAATCTAGTTGAGAAAATTTCATATTTTTTTCTTTTCTCCGAGTAAACGTCAAAAATGCTTTTCTTTGAACAACCGACAAAACGGATAACTGCTCAAACAATTTTTAAATGATTTCGCTTTTCTTGTAACTTATTCAGAAACCTTGCTTCCAGAGAAATCCAAAGATGTATAATACTTCATATCTTTTTCTTAGAAAATCCCAGAAACTAGAAACATTCATGCTGAAATCTCGAAAAAGTCACTTTTTTTCATTGATTTTCCTAATTTTTTTTCATTTCAGCTTTAAACTAGCATTTCTACTTTCTGCGAAGTAATTTTCAACAAATATCAACCTAGATTCAAGAAAAATTGGCATAAAATTCTTTGCGAAATGCTTCAAAATAGGTCAAAACTTTTTTAGTTTTCAAGTCATTTTTTTCCCTCTTTTTTAATTTCAAAAATTTATTAAACAGTTTCTCAACAAATAGAGGTTGTTAAAAACTGTTCTATACACCAAAAAAAATCTCAGTGTGAGATCTTTCTAGCCGTATGTATAGATTTTTAAATCTATAAATGGAAATTTGATATTTTTGCGTTTTTTCCGAGAAACCGCCAAAAAGGCTGTTTTGTTGATACCCGACAAAACGGATAACTGCTTAAACAATTCCCAATGAATTCGCTTTTCTTGTACCTAATTCAAAAGCCACGCTTCGAGAAAAATCCAAATACGTATAATACTGCATATCTTATTCTTAGAAAATCCCAGAAACTAGAAATTTTCATGCGGAAATCTCGAAAAAATCACTTTTTTTCATTGATTTTTCTGATTTTTTTTCATTCCAGCTTTAAACTAGCAATTCTTCTTTTTCTGAAGTAACTTTCAAGAAATATCAACCTAGTCCAAGAAAAGTTGGCATCAAACTCTGTTCGGAATGCTCCAAAATAGGTCAAAACTTTTTTAGTTTTCAAGTCAATTTTCTTCCTTTTTTTTTAATTTCAAAATTTTATTAAACAATTTCTCAACAACTAGAGGTTGTTAAAAACTGTTCTATGTACCAGAAAAAATCCCAGTCTGTGATCTTTCTAGCCGTATGTATAGATTTATAATTATACATAAAGGAAATTTGATATTTTTGCGTTTTTTCCGAGAAACCGCCAAAAAGGCTGTTTTCTGGATACCCGACAAAACGGATAACTGCTTAAACAATTCCCAATGAATTCGCTTTTCTTGTACCTCATTCAAAAACCACGCTTCGAGAAAAATCAAAACATGTATAATTCTTCATATCTTATTCATAGAAAATCCCAGAAACTAGAAACTTTCATGCTGAAATCTCGAAAAAATCACTTTTTTTTCATTGATTTTTCTGATTTTTTTTTCATTCCAGCTTTCAACTAGCATTTCTTATTTCTGTGAAGTAACTTTCAACAAATATCAACCTAGTTTAAGAAAAATCAGAATCAAAATCTATTCAAAATACTTCAAAATCAGTCAAATTTTTTTTAGTTTTCAAGTCAATTTTTTTCATTTTTTTTAATTCAAAATTTCGAGAAACAATTTCTCAACAACTAGAGGTTGTTGAAAATTGTTCTATATACCAAAAAAAGCCCAGTGAAAGTTCTTTCTGCCCGTATGTAAAACATTATTAATCTACTTTTGGAACTTTAATATTTTTGCGTTTTTTCCGAGAAACCCCCAAAATTGCATTTTTTTGGATACCTGACAAAACGGATAACCATCAAAACGAATCTGATTTTTTCTTTATGATTTTAACGTGTTTGGAAAGAACTCTTCAAGAGGTTTCCAAACATGTATAATACTTTATATAGTTTCTTTTGGAACATTGAGAAAATAGACATTTTTTTGCTCGAAACGGCTGTTTTGCACTTTCTTGTTAAAATGAACCAATAAAAAAAAATAAAAAAAAATTCGATAAAAAATGATAAAATTTCGATTTGAAAGAATATTATGATCTTTGATATCGCTATGCATGGTCAAATGAATCATTATTGCAAATAATTGGTTGCAAAATGGCAGCGTCCTCAAAACCGCAAAAAAACCGTGATTTTTAGGATTTTTTGGGTGACACCTAACGAAAAAAATTTTGTGCCCCTAGAGCTTTCGAATGCTATCTCTAAATATTTATTCGGGTCGGAAACTGAGCTGGTGTGAATGATCAACTTCGGCCGCAACGAAGATTTTTAAATTTTTTTTAGATATAGCTAAATAAATTCCTTGAGTGTTGTAGAATGCAGTGCAAGTGTTTTTGATAGTTCTTCATTGCGGAAGAAGTTCGGAAGTCACGTTAGCTCAGGTTCTCACCCAGTTAATTCAAATTAATATTTTTAAAAACGTCCCCGAACGGGTTCAGTGGAACTGATGGGGTGGGACTTACGATCGTGCTCCCCACATCGAAGTTCACCCATGGGGGGGGGGGCACGATCGTAAGTCCCACCCGTACGGTCGTGCCCCCCACATCGAAGTTCACCCATGGGAGGCACGATCGTACGGGTGGGTCAACTTCGAATGGTTGAACTTCGAAACTGGGATGATAGAATGGTGATGAAGAAACACTTTTCATGAATTGGAAAGTGATGGAGGATTATTTACCAAGATAATTTAGCACGAGTTTTTTTTATAAAGTGAATAAATGACCATGTCTTTCATTTAATTATGACTCAATCAGATACCGAAATTAATTTATCAGGAGAGACATTTGAATTGATTCCAGCAGCGATTTTAACCGGGATACTCAAAAACACAACTCATTTTAGACAAGCTAAAATTCAACTAGACGAACATCGACAGCATGCTATTTCTAAAGTTCAGCGATTTTTCCAAGATCAAAATGTAAAGATGGAACTACAGCGAGTAGAAAAGGCTCAGAAAGAGCTAAAGGAGTGGATAGCCAGCAATCCACCAAGCGTGATAGCCGAACCACAAAGAAAGTTTCGAGAAGTGATGGAATCTATAGCGAAGTCAGACGAAGAAAAGCGTGAAATGTTGCGTAATTACAAAATACCGAAAATATGTATCGACTACTATGATGTAGACTTCAATGAGTTGGCGAATATGGCCATACATACTAAACAGCGAAGGCTAGCAGTAACTTCAACAGTGCAGTTAACGGATGAGATAACGGTGAATGATGAGGTTGATGTATCGGAATTGTCAAGTCACATCTTCAAACAACATAAACAAACAACAGGAAGTCCCCATGTCCAAACAACATCGAGTAATTATGTTCATACAACATCAGTTAGCAACATTGAACGAGCCAAGGCTGTGAAGCTTGGTGACGTGAAGATGCAAATCCTCAGGCTCAGAGGTGTCAATGTTGTGAAGTTACGTAAAATAATGAATCCTGAAAACCAGCTGGCCATTTTTGGGGACTCAATCCTTTCAGGTGTGTGCGCTCAAAATGTTGATAGTTATTTTGTTTCGGGCGCGAGACCATTAAACATTCTCCCAGCACTCTACAACATCGATTTGAGTGAGTATCACTGTATTGGCTTTATCATAGGATCAAACAGCTTTCGAAATTTGGCTCGGATGAAGCCGATAAGCGTGTACAAAGATATTACTCGGCTGGTCAATTATGCAAGCGACTACACAAATTTTGCAGTTTTTGGTATTTTGCCCAGGTCAGATTGTTACGCTATGCGCGAAAACTGCCAAAAGTTGAACCAAATTCTGTGCCAGCATTTTAAAGAACGTTATATTTCCCCGCATGGTATGCTCGAATCGGATCTCTCGGACGATATACATCTTAGCGTTGAAGGCGCCCGGAAATTCGTCGTCAGAGTGATACCTCGATTTAAAAACCAAGCATGGAATACAATTCCTTTTTTGCCAGCAAAGAAATTCAAATGAACTACGATAGTTTTCAAACCAAGTTTTCTTATCCAACTGTTTTGATGTTGAGCTTATTATATTGAATGTTTTTCTTTCAAGTTTTGACTGTTTATGAAGCTGAGACCTGTGGTCTCTGCGGTGACTCAGGTCACAAAGGCAAGAATTTATTACAAATCGGAGTACTAGACTAATTTTTTTTTGAAACGCTAAGACCGCTGGTCTCTGCGATGACTCAGGTCACAAAGCAACAAAGTATTACAAATCGGAGTACTAGAGTAATTTTTTTGGAAACGCTAAGACCGCTGGTCTCTGCGGTGACTCAGGTCACAAAGCAACAAAGTATTACAAATCGGAGTACTAGAACAAATTTTTTGGAAACGCTAAGACCGTTGGTCTCTGCGGTGACTCAGGTCACAAAGCAACAAAGTATTACAAATCGGTACTAGACTTTTTTACTGGAAACTAAATTACAAAATGAAAAAATAGGAAAAACTAAAGAAAATTACAACAAACTAGGTTAGACAAATACACATACGTACATTTATACATATACACAGACATACACATACATACATAAATATATATATGTAAATATATCTACGTACATACATACACATAAAAAATATATACATATTTATACATAAACCCATACAAAAATATACACTTACAATCATATGCACACACTTACCTACACACATACTTACATATATACATAAATAAATCTACAAATAAATACACATACACACAGGCTCATTCAAGCACATACAAACGTGTACATGCATAAACAAATACACTTACACACATATGCACATACATACATATACACATACATACATACATACATACATACATACATACACACATACAAATATGGATACATATATAGATAATTACATACATGGATGCACTTTTACATAATTACATACATACATAGATGCATACTTTAATAGATACGTAAATTTATACATTGATACATATATACATACTTAGATGCATACTCACATACATAAACACACGTAGATACAAACATAGATACATTAAATCATAAAAGATTTATATATAGATACATACAAACATACTTAAATGCCTACATATGTAGATACATACATACATAGAGACATATCAATATACATACTTATATACAGATACAGATAGACATAGATACATTCATACATGGACACTAATAGTAATATACATACATATAACACACTTATAAATACAAATACTTTCATACCTGAATACATATCTACATACATACATACATACATACATACATACATACATACATACATACATATATACATACATACATATATACATACATTACACACATTACACTCATACACTTACCCATAAACATACTTATACATATATACATAATTACGTGTACATACATACACATATACAAACATTTACACATACATTCATAGCTACATACACAGCAACATACATAGATACATACTTACATACAACTTACATGCATACATTAATGGATACGTACATAAATAAATCGATACATATATACATACATAGATACTTGATTACATACATAAACACACGTAGATACATAGTTAGATATATACATACATACTTGAATGTCTGCATAGATAGAAACATACATTCATACATACATACATACATACATACACACTTACATACATACATGGATACATACATAGATAAGTACATACATGGATGCACACATACATAATTACATACATACATAGATGCATACATTAATAGATACGTACATACATACATTGATACATATATACTTACATACATAAACACACGTAGATACATACAAGGTTCATACATAGATACATACATAGATATATACATACATATTTACATACATATTTAAATGCCTACATAGATAGAAACATACATACATAGATACATACATGCATAGATACATACATACATGGATACAAACATACATACACACATACATACATAGATACATATCAATATGCATACATATATACAGATACATATAGACATAGATACTTCCATACATAGGTGCATACATATTTAGATGCATACACACATACACACTTATAATTTTATACATAGATACATACATTGATACTTACATAATTACATACATTGCTACATACATAGATAAATACAGGTACATATATTGATGCATACATAGATAGACACATACTTACATGAATATATACATAAATGCAAACATGCACTTCCGCTCACATTCAAACAAATAGAAATTATACATACATGCACATACCTATACACATGAATACTGATATTTACATACCTAAACACATACAAAAACATACATTCATTCATACATACACTTAAATACCCATTCACATAAATGATATATAAATGAATATATTTAGATATATACACGTACATACTTACATACACATAAAAAACATAAACAGATTTAAACAAATACACATACAAAAAATATACAAAAAATAAATCGTTTTCACATACTTACCTACACACATACTTACAAATAAACTAACATAAATCTACATATGCATACACTTACACACATGTACATGCGTAAACAAACACACTTACATACATATGCTTATACATTTACACATACATACATATACACAGACATACACATAAATACCTACACATAAATATATAACAAGATAAATATACATAGATACATACATAGATACATACATAGATACATACATAGTTACATACATAGATACATACATAGATACATACATAGATACATAAATAGATACAAACATAGATACATACATAGATACAAACATAGATACATGTATAGGTACATACATAGATACATACATAGATACATACATAGATACATACATAGATACATACATAGATACATACATAGATACAAACATAGATACATACACAGTTACATACATAGATACATACATAGATACATACATAGATACAAACATAGATACATACATAGATACAAACATAGATACATGTATAGGTACATACATAGATACATACATAGATACATACATAGATACATACATAGATACATACATAGATACATACATAGATACAAACATAGATACATACATAGGTACATACATAGATACATACATAGATACATACATAGATACATAAATAGATACATACATAGATACATACATAGATACATACATAGATACAAACATAGATACATACATAGATACAAACATAGATACATGTATAGGTACATACATAGATACATACATAGATACATACATAGATACATACATAGATACATACATAGATACATACATAGATACAAACATAGATACATACATAGGTACATACATAGATACATACATAGATACATACATAGATACATACATAGATACATACATAGATACATACATAGATACATACATAGATACATACATAGATACAAACATAGATACATGTATAGGTACATACATAGATACATACATAGATACATACATAGATACATACATAGATACATACATAGATACATACATAGATACAAACATAGATACATACATAGGTACATACATAGATACATACATAGATACATACATAGATACATACATAGATACATACATAGATACATACATAGATACATACATAGATACACACATAGATACAAACATAGATAAATACATAGATACATACATAGATACATACATAGATACATACATAGATACATACATAGATACATACATAGATACATACATAGATACATACATAGATACATACATAGATACATACATAGATACATACATAGATACATACATAGATACATACATAGATACATACATAGATACATACATAGATACATACATAGATACATACATGGATACATACATGGATACATACATGGATACATACATGGATACATACTTGGATACATACATAGATACATACATAGATACTTACATAGATACATACATAGATACATACATAGACATAGATACATACATAGATACATGCATAGACATAGATACATACATAGATACATACATAGATACATACATATATACATACATAGATACATAAATAGATACATACATAGATACATACATAGATACATACATAGATACATACATAGATAAAAACATAGATACATACATAGGTACATACATAGATACATACATAGATACATACATAGATACATACATAGATACATACATAGATACATACATAGATACATACATAGATACAAACATAGATACATACATAGGTACATACATAGATACATACATAGATACATACATAGATACATACATAGATACATACATAGATACATACATAGATACATACATAGATACATACATAGATACATACATAGATAAATACATAGATACATACATAGATACATACATAGATACATACATAGATATATACATAGATACATACATAGATACATACATAGATACATACATAGATACATACATAGATACATACATAGATACATACATAGATACATACATAGATACATACATAGATACATACATAGATACATACATAGATACATACATGGATACATACATAGATACATACATAGATACATACATAGATACTTGCATAGATACATACATAGATACATACATAGATACATACATAGATACATACATAGATACATACATAGATACATACATAGATACATACATAGATACATACATAGATACATACATAGATACATACATAGATACATACATAGATACATACATAGATACATACATAGATACATATATAGATACATACATAGATACATACATAGATACATACATAGATACATACATAGATACATACATAGATACATACATAGATACTTACATAGATACATACATAGATACATACATAGCTACATACATATATACATACATAGATACATACATAGATACATACATAGATACATACATAGATACATACATAGGTACATACATAGATACATACATAGATACATACATAGATACATACATAGATACATACATAGATACATACATAGATACATACATAGCTACATACATAGATACATACATAGATACATACATAGATACATACATAGATACATACATAGATACATACATAGATACATACATAGATACATACATAGATACATACATAGATACATACATAGATAAATATATAGATACATACATAGATACATACATAGATACATACATAGATACATACATAGATACATACATAGATACATACATAGATACATACATAGATACATACATAGATACATACATAGATACATACATAGATACATACATAGATACATACATAGATACATACATAGATACATACATGGATACATACATAGATACATACATAGATACTTGCATAGATACATACATAGATACATACATAGATACATACATAGATACATACATAGATACATACATAGATACATAAATAGATACATACATAGATACATACATAGATACATACATAGATACATACATAGATACATACATAGATACATACATGGATACATACATAGATACATACATAGATACTTGCATAGATACATACATAGATACATACATAGATACATACATAGATACATACATAGATACATACATATATACATACATAGATACATACATAGATACATACATAGATACATACATAGATACATACATAGATACATACATAGATACATACATAGATACATACATAGATACTTACATAGATACATACATAGATACATACATAGCTACATACAAAGATACATACATAGATACATACATAGATACATACATAGATACATACATAGATACATACATAGGTACATACATAGTTACATACATAGATACATACATAGATACATACATAGATACATACATAGATACATACATAGATACATACATAGCTAAATACATAGATACATACATAGATACATACATAGATACATACATCGATACATACATAGATACATACATAGATACATACATAGATACATACATAGAAACATACATAGATACATACATAGATACATACATAGATACATACATAGATACATACATAGATACATACATAGATACAAACATAGGTACATACATAGATACATACATAGATACATACAAAGATACATACATAGATACATACATAGATACATACATAGATACATACATAGATACATACATAGATACATACATAGACATAGATACATACATAGATACATACATAGATACATACATATATACATACATAGATACATACATAGATACATACATAGATACATACATAGATACATACATAGATACATACATAGATACATACATAGATACATACATAGATACATACATAGATACATACATAGATACTCACATAGATACATACATAGATACATACATAGATACATACATAGATACTTACATAGATACATACATAGATACATACATAGCTACATACATAGATACATACATAGATACATACATAGATACATACATAGATACATACATAGATACATACATAGATACATACATAGATACATACATAGATACATACATAGGTACATACATAGGTACATACATAGGTACATACATAGATACATACTTAGATACATACATAGATACATACATAGATACATACATAGATACATACATAGATACATACATAGATACATACATAGATACATACTTAGATACATACTTAGATACATACTTAGATACATACATAGATACATACATAGATACATACATAGATACATACATAGATACATACATAGATACATACATAGATACATACATAGATACATACATAGATACGTACATAGATACATACATAGGTACATACATAGATACATACATAGATACATACTTAGATACATACATAGATACATACATAGGTACTTACATAGATACATACATAGATACATACATAGATACATACATAGATACATACATAGATACATACATAGATACATACATAGATACATACATAGATACATACATAGATACATACATAGATACATATAGATACATACATAGGTACATACATAGGTACATACATAGATACATACATAGATACATACATAGATACATACATAGATACATACATAGATACATACATAGATACATACATAGATACATACATAGATACATACATAGATACATACATAGATACATACATAGATACATACATAGATACAGACATAGATACATACATAGATACATACATAGATACATACATAGATACATACATAGATACATACTTAGCTACATACATAGATACATACATAGATACATACATAGATACATACATAGATACATACATAGATACATACATAGATACGTACATAGATATATACATAGGTACATACATAGATACATACATAGATACATACTTAGATACATACATAGATACATACATAGATACATACATAGATACATACATAGATACATACATAGATACATACATAGATACATACATAGATACTTACATAGATACATAAATAGATACATAGATAGATACATACATAGCTACATACATAGATACATACATAGATACATATATAGATACATACATAGGTACATACATAAGTACATACATAGATACATACATAGATACATACATAGATACATACATAGATACATACATAGATACATACATAGATACATACATAGATACATACATAGATACATACATAGATACATACATAGATACATACATAGATACATACATAGATACATACATAGATACAGACATAGATACATACATAGATACATACATAGATACATGTATAGATACATATATAGATACATACATAGATACATACTTAGATACATACTTAGATACATACATATATACATACATAGATACATACATAGGTACTTACATAGATACATACATAGATACATACATAGATACATACATAGATACATACATAGATACATACATAGATACATACATAGATACATACATAGATACAGACATAGATACATACATAGATACATACATAGATACATACATAGATACATACATAGATACATACTTAGCTACATACATAGATACATACATAGATACATACATAGATACATACATAGATACATACATAGATACATACATAGATACGTACATAGATATATACATAGGTACATACATAGATACATACATAGATACATACTTAGATACATACATAGATACATACATAGATACATACATAGATACATACATAGATACATACATAGATACATACATAGATACATACATAGATACTTACATAGATACATAAATAGATACATAGATAGATACATACATAGCTACATACATAGATACATACATAGATACATATATAGATACATACATAGGTACATACATAAGTACATACATAGATACATACATAGATACATACATAGATACATACATAGATACATACATAGATACATACATAGATACATACATAGATACATACATAGATACATACATAGATACATACATAGATACATACATAGATACATACATAGATACATACATAGATACAGACATAGATACATACATAGATACATACATAGATACATGTATAGATACATATATAGATACATACATAGATACATACTTAGATACATACTTAGATACATACATATATACATACATAGATACATACATAGGTACTTACATAGATACATACATAGATACATACATAGATACATACATAGATACATACATAGAAACATACATAGATACATACATAGGTACATACATAGGTACATACATAGATACATACATAGATACATACATAGATACATACATAGATACATACATAGATACGTACATAGATACATACATATATACATACATAGATACATGGATACATACCAAGATAATTACCTACACGGCTGCACACATACATAATTACATACATACATAGATGCATACATTAATAGATTTGTACATACATAGATATATACGTACATACATACACACATACATACTTAAATGCCTACATAGATAGATACATACTTACATAGATACATACACACATACATACATAGATACATACATACATGGATACAAACATACATACACACATACATACATAGAGACATATCAATATACATACATATATACAGATACAGATTGACATATATACATCCATACATAGGTACATACATACTTAGCTGCATACACACATGTACACTCATAATTTTATACATAAATATAACACACTTATCCATACAAATACTTTCATACATGAATGCATATCTACATACATACATACATACATACATACATACATACATACATACATACATACATACATACATACATACATACATACGCATACACTACACACTTACTCATACACATACCCATAAATATACTTATACATATATACTTACATACGTGTACATACATACATATATACAAACATAGATACATACATAGAGAGATACATACATAGATACATACATAGATACGTACATAGATACATACATAGATACAGACATAGATACATACATAGATACATACATAGATACATGTATAGATACATATATAGATACATACATAGATACATACTTAGATACATACTTAGATACATACATAGATACATACATAGATACATACATAGGTACTTACATAGATACATACATAGATACATACATAGATACATACATAGAAACATACATAGATACATACATAGGTACATACATAGGTACATACATAGATACATACATAGATACATACATAGATACATACATAGATACATACATAGATACGTACATAGATACATACATATATACATACATAGATACATGGATACATACCAAGATAATTACCTACACGGCTGCACACATACATAATTACATACATACATAGATGCATACATTAGTAGATTTGTACATACATAGATATATACGTACATACATACACACATACATACTTAAATGCTTACATAGATAGATACATACTTACATAGATACATACACACATACATACATAGATACATACATACATGGATACAAACATACATACACACATACATACATAGAGACATATCAATATACATACATATATACAGATACAGATTGACATATATACATCCATACATAGGTACATACATACTTAGCTGCATACACACATGTACACTCATAATTTTATACATAAATATAACACACTTATCCTTACAAATACTTTCATACATGAATGCATATCTACATACATACATACATACATACATACATACATACATACATACATACATACATACATACATACATACATACATACGCATACACTACACACTTACTCATACACATACCCATAAATATACTTATACATATATACTTACATACGTGTACATACATACATATATACAAACATAGATACATACATAGAGAGATACATACATAGATACATACATAGATACGTACATAGATACATACATAGATACATACATAGATACATAGATACACTGATACATAGATACATAGATCTTTAGATACATACATACATACATACATACATACATACATACATACATACATACATACATACATACATACATACATACATACATACATACATACATACATACATGCATACATACATACATACATACATAGATACATACAAACATACGTACATACATACATACATACATACATACATACATACATATACACATGGATAAATACTAAGATAATTACCTACATGGCTGCACACATTTATAATTACATACATACATAGATGCATACATTAATAGATACCTACATATATACATACATACAAACACACATACATACTTAAATGCCTACATAGATAGATACATACATACAAAGATACATACATACGTACATACAAAGATACATACATACATTGATACAAACATACATACACACATACATACATAGAGACATATCAATATACATACATATATACAGATACAGATTGACATAGATACATCCATACATAGGTACATACATACTTAGATGCATACACAGTTGCTCACTCATAATATTATACATATATAACACACTTATTCATACAAATGCTTTCTTATATGAATACATATCTACATACATACACACATACTCATACACATACCCTTAAATATACTTATACATAAATAGATACATACGTGTACATACATAAATATATACAAACATACTTACATACAAACATAGATACATACATAGATAGATACATACATAGATACATACATACATAGATACATACATACATAGATACATACATAGATACACTGATACATAGATACATACATTTATATATACATGGATACATACTAAGATAGTTACCTACATGGCTGCACACATACATAATTACCTACATACATAGATGCATGCATTAATAGATACGTACATAAATAGTTATATACATACATACATACATACATACATACATACATACATAGAGACATATCAATATACATACATATATACAGATATAGATTGACATAGATACATCCATACATAGGTACATACATACTTAGATGCATACACACATGCACACTCATAATATTATACATATATAACACACTTATTCATACAAATGCTTTCTTATATGAATACATATCTACATACATACACACATACTCATACACATACCCTTAAATATACTTATACATAAATAGATACATACGTGTACATACATAAATATATACAAACATACTTACATACAAACATAGATACATACATAGATAGATACATACATAGATACATACATACATAGATACATACATACATAGATACATACATAGATACACTGATACATAGATACATACATTTATATATACATGGATATATACTAAGATAGTTACCTACATGGCTGCACACATACATAATTACCTACATACATAGATGCATGCATTAATAGATACGTACATAAATAGTTATATACATACATACATACATACATACATACATACATACATAGAGACATATCAATATACATACATATATACAGATATAGATTGACATAGATACATCCATACATAGGTACATACATACTTAGATGCATACACACATGCACACTTATAAGATTATACATACATATAACATACTTATTCATACAAATAATTTCATACATGAATACATATCTACATACATACGCATACATTACACACATATTCATACCTTTACCCATAAATATACTTATACATATATACATACATACGTGTACATACATACATATATACAAACATTTACACATACAAACATAAACATACTTACCTACACACTCAGAGGTAAATGCATACCTGCATATACACTTACATACATTTGCACATACATACATATACACTTATATACATATGCACATACATATACACATACATACATAGACACAGACATACACATACATACATACGTACACATACTTACATAGCTAGATCTATATTTACATATATGCATAATCACATACATGCATAATTATAGATTTACATACATACATATTTACATCCTTACATACATCCTTACATACATAATAACTTACAAACATACATTCCTTCTTTCTAAAAGCTTCGTTGACATTTGGAGATGTTTTTAAATAAATTTGAGCGATTGTTAATCATTCAATGATTTTAAACTGAGATTCTGAGCACGTCTGTCATTAAGTTTTTTTTTCAAGTTACCATATGTCTGTTCCAATTTCCTGGCTCTTTGTTAATGAATCTGCTAATCTGCAGCTGCTAATTTGCCAAGATGATCGATGGCCCAGAGAAACGGGCACAGCGAAGAAATTAAGCTTGAAAAAAGACGAAGAGTGTGTTTTGACTATCAACGGCCGTGCATCATCATATGTCCTTCTTGCATCGGGTCCGAAAAAGGCTGTTACCCGAATTTACGAGAACAAGAAGGAAGAGTATCGAAGGCTTCTGGTGTCCGAACAGGTTGAAATCGTCAAACCAGTTGAACCGACAAGAGTTGAAGCTTTCACGTTGGGAGCAGAATTGAAGCCAGAAGACACTACCAAAGTAAATGTGAGTGTTTTTTACCCTAATTTGTTTAAATTGTAATTATGTCGAGTGTAACGTGTTGAATTGCTCGCCATATGTTTAAAAGAATTGGAATCTTACGGTATAAGCGAATGTTTGATGAGTTTTGAAAAGAGGCAGATCAATTGGTCCAGGAGCTTCAGATTAAAAAAATTGATTCTAGTGTTGTTGAGTTTTTTTAGTGCTGTGAGACACACATGGAGGCGGCAAAAGCTCTCTTAGAAGATGAAGCAATGTTTGCTGAGTTTGTAGAGGCTTATCAGGATCTAGACGAAGATTGCAACCAAAGCCTTAAAGGGGAGATAAAAAATTGGAAAGACGCGGTAAGGATTAAGTTTGTATGTTTTGAGAATTTATTGGAACTAAAATTTGGAACGTAAATAAAATTAGTGAAGATGCGGTAAAAAAAAATTTGGTGAAAAGGTTTTATGTTACACAAAAGCAGAGATTGCATTTCTACTTTAATGTCGTTTTCCAGTTGACAAAGAATTTAACCACAGAGTTTGACGATGATGGAGCTGGCCCAGATGAAAAAACTGATTGCCCATGGTTTTTCGGAGAGGGATCATCCAAGGTTGATCTTCACAATCTGGGCTATGTCGCCAACCCTGAGGCAGGTGGCAAGAAACTTCGAACTCTCATATGGGGAGAGGGATGGTTTGACAGCAGAATTGATTTCCCCTCACAAAGATAGTGAATGTGAAAAAAGAAAGGCTGCTTCCCCGAACAGCACCAAAGCCTTCAAAGGTAATATGTTAGCCTTGAACACAGCGCTTATGGCATGATTGTTTAAAAACAGTTTGAAAGTCGCAAAATAAAGGGAAACGTTTTTTAAACTGCCGGGCTTCCGTGATTCAAGAAATAACTCTTTGAAATAAGCTCAGCAAACGGCTTTCAACAGTAACTGTATAAGTGCATTTATTGTTTCAGCCAGTATCCGACGTCTGTTCAAGAGCAGTTCGTTTCCCAATGCGTATGAGAGGGCAAGAAAAGCAGCTAACAAAGCCGGCATGGATAGATTTCGTACGATAAAAAAACAGAAAGCGCAGTCTGCAGAGAAACGGAACAAAGGAAGAGTAAAATTGAGTACCGCTTCGATCTCTGAAAACTTTGATTAGAGCATAAGCAAATGTTTACTTTTGAACCGTCTGTTTTTTTAAGTTGAATAGTTGAGTGTCTTTTTGTTGACTGATTTTATCGATTCTGGTTGAATTGAGTTCGCTTAGGATGTTTGTTGTAGCAGTTTGAAAAACTGTTTGCGAGTAAATACTTGTTCATGTGTAGTTTGATTCTCAAGGTTTTTTTAAGTTTCATACAACTGTTTGGTTTTTCAAAAGCTGAATGTCGGAAAGCTAGTAACTGCCCAGTGTTTTTTCAAGATTATTTATAATGAATACGTCGCAAAGTTTTAGAACGCGAAGAAACCCGAAAAAAAGAGTTAACGAATCTGACACGGATTTCGAAAACGAAATCATTGTGAAACAGTCGTTAATAAAATGAAACGTGTTTTGGTTGTTCGAGAATAAAGGGTTGTATAAATTGAGTGCTACTGGCGAAGCGTGGGGTGGGACAAGTTTTGATGCCCGGAATAATTTGATTCCTGGGGAAAATACTAATTTAAACATTGGAGGAGAGTTATTGAGTGTTCGATTGCTATGCAGAGGGCAAAAAACAGAAATAGACAGGGCCGAAGCTGGCTATTTGACAGAGTTACAAAGAGGAAGAAAAGCTAGTCAACTCCGTCCGAAGCATTTCAAATCAGAAAAGATGCGTTTGGTCATAGACGATATTAATTTCCTGAGCAAATCCCAGGATGCCGTTACAGAGGAACACGCGGCAATCAAACTTGGAGGAGAAGGCTCTAGCTCCACTCAATGGAACTTACAATCCACGTCTTCGACCGCTCATCTATCACTGCCGGACGCAACAGTTCGCGGGGATCTGAGCCCTACACTGTCGGATTACGCAGTAGAGTCGCCAAATACCAGTGATTATCAACAGGTAACCATAATTTAGGTAAAATTTTTTTTGTGAATTTTTGAACGGGGGTTGTCTGAATATGGATTTCTTGTAGTAAAAAGAGTTGTAAGTTCCAAAGTCAAAGATTGAAATAATGTTTTTTAGTATCAAGTTTTGGAAGTTAAAAGTTATGTTTTTTTGTTTGAATTTTTTTCAAAAGGAGTCGCAGTTGCCGCCGATGCCGGATTTGACACCAGCCAATTCTCAGTTCCCTCTCGTTGCTAACGAAGCGTGCCCAGATAAAGGAGCAAAGTGGTCTGTGTTCCTGAAAGGACACAACATAAGGATGGCTGAAATGAGAAGTGCCATGGAAATAGCCCGCGATAAAGCCAGGAAAAAAAGACTCAGTCAGCGAAGTCAGCTAAAAAATACAGGTAATGATAAGCAATTGCTTGCAAACTAAAAAAATTCGCGTTACACTTTAGGATGAATTTACCAGTTGTTCTTCTACCAAGGTATTAAATAATTTTTTGCAATTTAAAGGTAGTAATATTACTTGTTCAAAAACTTTGATTTCAGCTATGTAATGGAATTTTTTGAAGACATGGTAAACAAAGAGCCAACCTTGATTTTGTGATAGTTAAATCAAACAAAATTTTCATGCTTCTCAGAAGTTTGAGCTGTACTTTAGAGAGAGGAAGTAAAGGAGTTGCTCAACTTTGAGCGCGAAGGTTTTCAAAGTGTAGACGACAACCCGAAATGGAATTTATCAGTAACTCCAGTCTGGCACAACGGGGAAGACCTGATGGAGATTTCGGCGGGAAAGCAGCCGAGCAGTTTTGCACTCCAGCTGGCGAAAAAATTGATGGAAGATGAATTAATGGATACCATGCTGTCTCCGGTGAAGATATCGCAAACTTCAAGGAATCCCGTCTCTGAAGAAATAAGTGCTAAATTTAAAAGTTAGTCTTCTATTTATTTAACTCCAAATTAACAGCTATTATGAATACAATCACTCTAATCTTAGTTTTTGCAAAGATAAAAATCAAAAGAAAGTTTTCACCCAGAAAGGTTTGCTCTCTTAGACATAAGAACCGTGTCTTGGTTGACAATATTTTTTGATAACACTAATTATTGTTGTTGTATTTAGGCGTTGTACAACAAAAGTACCCCCTTACGCCCCTTCTTGCTTACAAGACATGCAGGAAAATAGTAAACCAGAAAGGACGTGATTTGAACCGCTTGGCCCGTCAAAGTGCATCTGTAACCCCGGCCCTGGAAACCGGCCCTGAGGAAATTTGATGCATCAGTGGACCATTCTTTAGTTCTGTCGAATGCGATGGTTTAGCCAGGATGTCCTGGCTTATGTTGATTGTGATTGAACTTCAAATGTCAATTGTTGATGAAAAGCTTGTCTTTTAGATTATTTAAATGCTTCAAAAATTGTGCTTTCTAAAATTGTGCTATCTTCTGCTATCAAATGTTTTCGTTGAAATTCACTTAGAATAGTTATAAAAGAGCTGCGTTATAATTTAAAACAGTTATTGATTTTTGTTATAGTTGAGTCTCAAAGCACTTTTTTGATTTCTTGTTCTTAATTGAGTTTCTGAGCATTTTTTTGAGCAGTCAGTTGTTCCGCATCTGAGACCACCAGTGAGCTTGTCTTTTTTGAATCCGAAACAACTAAAATCAAATTTTTCCGCTCTTTTCAGACAAAAATGGCAAGCGTCCGTGATATTGTTGCATTAGATGGTCTCATCGCAAACAATTTGATAAATGATCGGAGTGATGTTAGCCGAAAACCAGTTGAAATTTTGTTTGACTCTCGTTGGTTAGATCTCGAAGGTCGCTTGAAGTCTTCAAAAACCTTATTGAAAATTCACGAAAAAATTTTGAAGTTGTACGACGACACAATACAGGAAAAACTGTCATTCCTACGGGATAACTACGGAGGTTTCGGTTTATTTAACACAAAAGGGAAAGAATTGAAGCCCCGCTCTGAACCACTGTCGTCTCCAATGGGATTTCTTGTAGATATACCTTTGGAATTGGAGAATGAATATCGAGAGTTGTCCATAATGAGGGGTCAGTTAAGTTCAAAAGATGCTTTTTTGCTGGGACCAATTCGCTTTGTGAATCATAGTTGCCAGCCGAACTGCGAATATTTCATGGGTTACAGCTGTGGGCTGAAATATAGAACAGTTTGCTTAAAGGTAATCAGAAACATAGAAGTCAACGAAGAAATTACAGTGAAATACGGCGATGATTTCTTCGGAAACAATGATCAATGCAATTGCCCTAATCATGAAAATTTTAAGAACAGTGAGCCGGAACAGAAAAGATCCGAGGAATTTGAAAGCCCCTCAACTCACAGACATCAACCTCCTCAGCCCTGCACTTCAACCTATACAATCGCTAGTGAGTCTGTTCAAAACGAAGCCGGGCCAAAAAAGATTTCCGAAGCTGAATGTTGTGACACACAAATGCAATCGTTTGAAAAAGTTGAAAAAAATCGAAAGCGAAAACATATGCTAAATAAACTAGAATCAACTGCAATCTTGCAACATTTTCATCGGCAAACTGTGAATTGCGAAGAAATACCACCATCAGAAGACAACGTTGTCGAAACTCCCGGAAACAGAACGTTGAATGCGCAAAATTTCGAGCCGGAAGAGATAACAGATAATTTTGAGGCTGAAAGTGTCTGCTCTGATATTTTTCCTGTTTCCGAAACTGAGTCAGAAGACTCAGGCACCAATAATAGGGATTTAGCTTTGCAATCATCATCAAAGGGCTTCAAGTTTAGTTCAGGGACTATAAGCGAGACATCAGATGTAACTATTCAAAATTCAACAGTTTCGCTCATGTCGATTGTTGCGAAACATTGTGGGTCAGATCAGTTGCTGCTGGATCTAATCAAGCGCGAGAAATTAATGCACGGAGAAAAAAACGCACCAGCACCAGAACGAATCAAAAGAATGGTGAGTAAAGCCGCCGAAGAACAAATTTTCCTTCACGAAAAAGAGAAATATGCTAATGGTGAGGTTATTTTTCTGAAATTTTTCAATAGTCTCGTTCAGCAAGTGCAAGAAAACGTTAATGTTATAATGGCTTACTCGAGCTCCAATTCACACACTGATCTCAAACTGGAACCTATAGTTGAAGGAGAAACAATGAGAATTCGTCTCATATTAAACATCGATGGGGCCAAAGTTAGGGCTTCTCACCGTGAGTCTGCCTACCCTGTGTGGATAGCGTGTGCTGACCTGCCACCCAAACTTCGGTCTTCTTTTGCTAATATTACTTTATGTGCCCTTTGGTATGGGTTTGAATTTAGTGACTGGGATTTCGTATTTAACTACTTAAAAAACGAAATCAGCCAGCCAGCTCAAATAGTTCACGAGAACCGAAAATATGACCTGAAGTTCATAACAATTATGCTGATAGCTGATCTTAAATGCAAGCCGAAATTGCTGAAAATGAAGCAGTTCAATGGATACTATGGTTGCAGCTTGTGTGTTATGAAGGGAACCCATAAAGCATATGTTCACAGTTATTCACCCAAAGAAAAAATTGTAATGCGAGATCCCAGCAAACATACACACCACTTATCAAACCCAAATGACCCCGAACTTGAGACTCGTGGTATTCGAGGGGCCTCAACATTGTTTGCGATGATCGAAAATTTGCCACTAAGTAGCCCAATTGACACGATGCACCAAGCACTGAAAGGTGTTGCCTGCGATTTGCTGAAATTTTTATGTGAAACTTTAAGCTGTGTACCTGAAGTAGACCCTTGGATTAAAGATGTCTCGCTCCTATCTGAATTCACTCGCGCCTTACGTCCTCTTAATAGACTTAGTGTTTTCAAGGCCTCTGAGTTGAAAACTTTTTTGCTCTACTTTTCGCCAATAGTTTTCGCGCCTTTCATGACTGAGCATCAAGGAAAACTTCGAGACTTGAGTTACATAGTTTTTGCACTCAGGTCTCTTTATGAATCAGACCATCACGCTGATCTTTGTGGTGTTTTATTGGAAGCAGCGTGTCGAAACCTCTCGAACAAGTACCCCATGAGGGGATTTGATTCTATCAATTTTCATCTTCTGAGGCAACTTTCATGGCAATGTAAGACATTTGGTCCTCTTTGGACGACTTCAGCAACCCAATTTGAGTCTGCCAATCATCATTTGGTTCGACCTTTAACAGGAACTGTTAATACCTGTCGACTTCTAGTGCAACGTTATATCAGAAATAAACTGTTGCATCAAACTCCGATTGAACGCGATCCCTTGCAGAGTTTCACCAGCGAGCTTTTGAGCAAACCATTCCGAGGCAACGATGCCTACTCCATGAAAGAAACTCCGCTTCTTATTGATTTGAAAAAAAGTTTTCCTTCAGCCCGTTTCTTCTGTCGCAGCCAGGGTGATTTACATCTCGATAGCATGAGCTATTCAAGATCTCAAGCTAATAGTTTTGTCGAATTAGAAGATGGAAAAGTGGGCCAAGTTCATTGCTTTTTTGACGATGAGGAAGTTAAGTTTGCGTTCGAGGTGTTCGAAATAGTTTATCTTGTCAGATTAAATTTAGATAATACCGTGTATGCAGAACAGGCCAGTAAACTCGAGCCCCTTGCTTATATAGTTGAAAAAACTTCCCGTCGAAAAATAAAGAAACTGGACAGTATTAAATGCAAGTTAATTCGTTTTGTTTTTAAAGATCTGATTTATTTCATTAAAATGATGTCACACTTTGAGCATGATTGAAGTATCAGTTGCTTTCGTAATTGAGTGTTTTTCTTCGTCTTTTCAATTTCTTCGTCTTTTCAACTACAGAAATAATTTTCAATGATAATTTTAAGAGCAACGTGATTTAAAAAATCTAATTTCTTCAAGCATAGCATCAAAAGCGAGGCATCAAACGACTAGTGCTGAGCGAAATTAGACCATTTTGTACTAGAGTGTTTTGCATTCGCTTGCTCTTTCATACTTTTTTCTTGATTAATTCAGTGCGCCTCAAGTTCTAATTAAAAATTCGAACTTAAAAAAAACTGCAGCTTCAAGGTTCTGTTTGATAATCCCGGCTGGGCAATTGACCAATCGGTTTTTTTAAACCCTATCAAGTTCTTTCTTTTTTTCAGTCCGCTGAAAATTTTTAAAAATTTTGGAACGTTAAAGAAATTGCTCGACGGTTTTGTTAGAGAATCTTCCATGCCCGCTGTCTTCTCGAGAAGGGATACCAATTTGAGAGTGTTCGCCTCTTTCGAAGCAAGATTTGAGCGGTTTTTTAGACGATTGCGCTCAAAATCGTGCTTCAAAATGAGCGGTTTTTGAGCGATTTAAAAAAAAAACGCTCAAAAAACCGCTCAAGATTTGAGCGATTTGAGCGGTTTTTTTAGACAATTACGCTCAAAATCTTGCTTCGAAATGAGCGGTTTGAGCGGTTTATCTAAAAAAACCGCTCAAAAACCGCGCAAGATTTGAGCGGTTTTTGAGCGGTTTATCTAGAAAAACCGCTCAAAAACCGTTCAAATCTTGCGCGGTTTTTGAGCGGTTTTTTTAGATAAACCGCTCAAAACCGTTCAAATCTTGCGCGGTTTTTGAGCGGTTTTTTTAGATAAACCGTTCAAAAACCGCTCAAACCGCTCATTTCGAAGCAAGATTTTGAGCGTAATTGTCTAAAAAAACCGCTCAAACCGCTCAAATCTTGCTTCAAATTAGGTAAAAAATCTCGACTCGGGTTGCGCTTGTAATAATATCACGACCCAAACTCCTCAGTCGCAACCAAAAATTGTGACCAAAAATTTTAGTCCTGAGGCTAAAGTCACGCAAAGTTATGACATAAGTCACACAAGGGTTGACAGCAGGACCCTTGCGAATTGAAAGCAACAGACATGTGGCTTTAACGCGAGTTTTCAAGACCTAAGTAGTTCTGCGCAATTTGATTGACTTCTTACGACTTAAGCTGCAGCTTTGGAGGTATAATGTCAAGACTTTTCGTAACTCTAACCTCAGGGGAAGTGGTTATTGTTGAGAGTAGAGTTTTGGTAGAAGCTAACCTTTCGAAGTGTGAGGCGACACTTCGTCGCATGCTAACGATTGGTCTTGCTGCAAACGATTTTTCATAGCGCTTTTGGAAGTCATTAATTTGCACCATAAACAAGCGTGAATTCGTAGCAAGCTGCAGTTAGCAGCGTTAATAATTACTAATTGAGGATTAACAAACAATGCGAATTGAGCGAAACGTTTTTCCGATAATAATGAGGGTACTGAAATTCAGCAGGTCATCAAAAATTATAATTTAACACCAGTTTTGATGTAAATACCAATTTTAAAAAATTAACAGTAAAGATAATAGTAATTGAACCTTAGTAATACCTTTGTTTTGATTCATTGTTTCAATAAGATCTCAAAAAACGTTTCACTTGCTGGTACCAACATGTCGTTTGTATTAAGTTAGTGGCGACAACAGCACTTTGTCCACGACGGAGAAATTTTTAATCTAAGCTGCCACAATGATATAACGAACAAGTACAGCAAGCTATACGCAAACAAACTGATCAAGCTTCTGTTGTTAGCATTGCAGATGAAACTTCAGCAGATCCTGATAACATGGTCACGAAAATATTCCAATTGAAGAAGGGGTAATGCCGTCATTAGAAACTGTTGAATTTATTGCATATGCGCGAACCTATGCTTTTCAAAATAATATTTTTGTTCACTGAAAAAGATACTTCTACCGTTTTGCTGAAGCTGATTGGCGCAAAACTCAGAAGATCAGATTAGAATCAATCTTTTGAGAAGAAAAAAAAACACGCATGTTTCCATAGGCATTTGTTGCTCTGGTAGTAATACTAAACAAGGGAAATTGTCACGTTGCTTTATTCTGTGAAATTTCCGACAAAATGACGAGTCCACTTTTTGATCTACGTCGATTATTTTGAATCAACTTGGGTGGGAACCATCTTTTACAGACGCAGAGGCGTTGGGTAATCACGTCAATACAGGATTTTAAAAAAGTCAACTGTTCGATTGAGGGATGGCACAGAGCTTTCCAGGTGGGGATGAGGTGTGCTCACCTTAACTTAAGTAAAATTCTCCAACTCCTCTTAAAAGAGCAGAATATGTCGGAGAATATTTGGTCAATTTTGATTTTTTGGTCGCTTGCTACAAATTGTCTCTATGCTCCCTTGAAACATCAGCCAACTGACAAAAACGATTGCAAGGTGATCTTAGCCGACCGACTAGTAGCCGTCCACAATAGAAAAAAAACGGTTCACGAAATATTTCTCAATTCAAGAAAAAAATTCTCAAAACTTTTCAAAACTTTTCAAAACTACACTGATTTTACTCACGCCACAGTCTCTTCGATATTGTATTTCAGTCACTACTATTGCCTCGACTCTTACTTCACCCAAAAACCAGATGAAATCATTCTCTCTGCAGATTATCACAACGAGGATCAATTAGCCATAGCTGAGGCCTGGTTCCATGTCCTTATCAGAAACAGTTGGGAAAGCATCAACATGATAAACTGGAAAAACCCGAGTTAGTAGTCCGCGTAAACGAAGATCCAATTTTCTTCCCTCGATTCTAAAAATTTTTTGTTTTAATTAATGACAGGGATGTTCTATGAAACCATTTTTGATGCTAAAGGCGATTGTTGATTATATATATATATCAATGATTTTCAGGCCATAGTGTTTCCCATCCCTGTTGATGTTATGAAAAAAAGCTATTGCATGCGCACACAATTTTATTCAGTTGTTGAGAAGAGATCTTTTTTTTAGGTAAAAATGATCTCAAATCAAACTGTTAGCTGTTTGGCTGAAAAAAAAGACCAATAACTTTTTGCGTTTTTCTCTCTTATGGTTGAAACAAAATTTTTGGGTTGAGACCTACAAGTAATCGCTCGGGCTTTTTTAAAAACATGCAATGTCATTCTGCTTAAAACAGTTGTTTTGCCCGACTAAAAATTTGTATTTTGCAGGTGGTTGTTGTGATGCACAGACCCGAAAGTACTTCATATACGGCTGGCTTCACAAACAAATGTCGCCTGACGAATACATGAACAAACTCACCGACTATGAAGACCAAAACAAACCTCTCAACATGATAACTGTGAGCACAACTTTTGAGCAGAAGCTTCGAACGTACCATAGTCGATAGAAAATGGTTATCTTTCATGATCTTGCATGATAATTGCAAATTTTGTTTATCTTGCAAGACTTTGCAAGATTATCGCCATCTTGCAAGAGTCTTGACAACTTATTTTCATCTTGCAAGATTCTTACATATAACTATAATCGCAATTTGCTGTTGAACGACCTTTTTTTGTTCCAAGAAAGATAAAAGGAGTTTGGTTTGGTTGATACCAAACAAGGGGAAGTCAGAACATTCAGTGTTTTTTGTTATGGCATGAGCAGTAAGTATGGCATGAGCATACCCGCACTAAGTTTTATGGATGATAATAGATTATATTGGATTTTCATTGTCAGTATCTATAAAATAACAAAAATGATCGATGATAATCAATCAAAAATGATTTTTAAAAATACTATTGTTTAAGCAATACAATCGCAATAGAACCGTTTATAATCGATTATAGTCGATTATAATTGATTATTTTTATTCTTTTTTCAATTTTAATTTTTCAAAAGAAAAATCACTTTTAATCGATTATAATGGATCATAATTCATTTACTAAAATCTTTCGGTGTGCTTTTTCCGTTATTTCATAATAATGTTCAACTTAAATTGTTATTTTGTTCTCTCACTCAATTGAATTTTTTCCTAATTTCAAAGGCGTTTTTGAAAATTTATAGAAAGTCACGTTTTTTGTTACGATTTCAATTGAGTTTTGTTTGCCAATCCGCACCTACTTAGGTAATAGTGTATTATGTGTAAACAGGGGGAAGGGGGTTGGAGTTGTGTGTGCGTGTGTGTGGGGTGGGTGTTTTGGAGTAGATCTCACACCACCCCACCCCCGCGTTTACCTGTACTACATAGTTGCATGTCACAGACACATGTCTAGTGTTTACTGTGGGTGTGGTAAACGCATGGGGGGGGGGGTGTTGGTTTGGGTTTGAGTGCTGGGAGGGAGGGGGTTTATGGCTGAAGCAGGGGTGGGGGGACGTTTGAGGGGATGCGGGGGGGGGGGGGCGTGTGTGGACTTTCAAAAAAATTTGAAAGTATAGTACAAATCAGGGGCGGATTTAGGAAGGGCGCGGGGGGGGGGGGGTGAAAAAAACATCAGCAAAAAGTTTTGAGCAATATCTAGAGCTTTTCGGATTCATAATGTTGAGTTGGCTGGCAAAAAAAATTAAAATGTTTACAGTGACAACGATCAATAGTAAAAATCTACAAAAATCGACTCAGCTTTACTTGCACAGAAACCTTTGGTTTCCAAATAGAATGACTGGAAATTTTTTTTTTCTTGAAAGACTTGATAAATCAAAAAATGATTGCAAAAGGCTTACATAAAACGCGGTCCTTGGCTCGGTTAATGAAGCAAAAGCTAAAATCTCATGATGCGCGTTTAGTTTGTTTTTGTATTTTTGGTCTAAAAAAATAAGTCAGCAGACACGAAATGTTTAACATAAAAAAATTTCTGCCTTAAAAAAAAAGACTCTAAATGACAATTTAGGGCTCATTTGGGATTATTGAATCCCAGAAGGGAAATAAAATATTCAGCCTTTGGCCCAGCACAGCTCCTCTGTCAGTAATGCTTTTTAAAAGTAAATGGAAATAAAAGGTAATGATTTTTTGAAAGATAATGATAAGAGCCATTTCAGAGAAATTTACTTTTTTCAAAGCTTTTAGTGGTTTGACTTATTATGAGCATTCAACTTATTTTTCGTCTAGATTCATATGTTTTTCAGTCAAATAACTAATAGATGAGCCTCATCGTGAGTCATATTTTGTATTCATAAACAGCAAGTGAAACTGTTTAGGCTATTTACCTGCATAGTGTATGCATGAATATGATTTTGGATGTTGGATTTGGACCGGGAAATCTGAGGCGCACTCATCACAGAAGTGTGGTTGAGGGTCAACCCTATGTAATAGCTGGACGAGACCTAGGTGACATGGGAGTACCCGGCATTGTATCTCAAGTATTCGAATATCACAGAATCAAAGAGGAGCTGACGTTTCACTGGTTCAAACATAACATAATGTGCAAAGATCATCCGCGGATTTGTGAGCGCGGAGATTCTAGCACTGAGAAAGAAAAAGGAAATGCGACTGAGATACCTGAAACCAGCGAAGGAAATGATCAAGATGGATTTGAAAACGCAAAGCTACTACTGCTTGATTAGTATTTATTTCAAACGTTCAGGCTGGTGTCATTGTTTTTGAACTTGCTTTGGAAATTAATTTTTTTGGAAACTCTATCAACGGTCGTAGGAGCACTCTGTCTCGGGATGATGTCACATAGAAAACCAGCGCTGAAAAATTGTTGAAACTGCGACCGTCAACTATGATTCAGCAATGCTGAGTTAGCGCTGAATTAGTTCTGCCCGAGTTCCGGTCGGCGGCTTCAAGCGTTTGATCACGGTCATATAAGTTTTCATGGCGCGACCGAAAAGACTCAATTGAATCAAACAATGTTAATTGTCATAATATAAACTGTTTCCTAGTGAAGTCACCACACGTACATAATTACGAACGAAGAAAACTTTTAAAAAAGCTTTACTCTAGAGAGCGCCATAAGACTAAAAAAAGCCTCTTTTCAGGCGTCTCAGAGATGGAATCAATAACTTTTTTGTATCTTGAACTTACGGGAAAAAACCTTGGGATTAGAGCCCAGCTTGATCACAAAACAATTAAAAATTTACCGTTTGATAGCAATTGCGGTTTTACCAGAATAATCATTATGGTAATAATAATCATTATAAGTTTAAAAAATGTTGTCCAAGCGAAGGATGCAAAAACAGATTTTCTATACTTTAACTACAAAACAGTTTCTTTATCAGATCACTATGAGCTTGAAAATAGTTATCTAAAAATTGGTAATTGAAGTTGTTTAGTTCCTGGCTATCAAAACTTTTAAACCTTTCCGTAAAGTTAGGAAATAAAAAGAGCAAACTGTTGAAGAGTACTTGCGTTCTGGAAGCAATCGAGTGAAGTGATGCAAATTTTTAGATTATTACGACAACTCTCGCTAGATTTCTTTTATTTGAAGTTTTTGTTGCTTTTCTTTAGTGATAAGTTTTTGTAAAAAAACTAGATTAGGCTACGTATTACACTGCACAAAATTTTTGGCAGTTGATGAGCCTGTATTTCTGTACAAGGAAAATTTTAAATTTTTCTGTTATAAATTTAGCTGATTCATTTTTTTGTCTTATATGGTTTTTTCTACGAAGCTTCAGGAAAACTTTCTGATGTTTCCATTTTGTTCTATCATTTGATGCGTAAGCGAGGATTCCATTTTGTATAATTTTCTGAACAAAAGTTTTATGGACCAAACGAAGTTGTTTTTGTCGAAGTTTTTCTCAGAATGCAAAACGCCCACAGTACTGGCTATTTTTTTTTCTAAAGAAAATTTGTGGTTTTCGAACAATTAACTTCATCATAAGTGATTCCAAGTTATTTAAAACTTCTGAGTTTTTCTAATTTTTGCCAACAATTGCTGTATCTATAGCAAAGTTAACAGATGAGTTTTGCCGAATAGCCGAAAATATTTTAAATTAACGTCGTCGGAAGGCTTGGTTTTTTTTGAACCTGGTTAATTTTTTTAAATACAAAATTTGTTTTTTTATTTTGAAGGTTTGCTTCAAATTTCAGTTTCTCTCGATAGAACGCTTCAGATTTTGTAAATTTTAAATGTTTCACAAAAACTGATTGGACTTGAAATTTTGTGCTGAACTCTGATGTACTGAGTTTTTTAACTTGGTTTAGTAATCGATTTTTTAAATTTTTTTATCAATCCAAACTTTTTGTCGCTCTTTGTTGATAATTTTTTGGGAAAATTCGAAACTTATTTTGCTATCAAAACTTTCTGTTTCCTTGAAAAAGCTTCATTACAGTCTTATTATTTATAGGGTTGTCAATATTGTCGATGTCAGGTATTACTGGCCGTGAGATCTTCAACTATTTTGTCAGTTGGCAGTTTATACCACGGTCTAGTGGTATATTTTTGAATTGGAGTCTCTGAATCTGTGTTAAAGTTTAGATCAAGTGTTACAATGTAAGGATTGCTCACAGATTTATTATATTTTAAGTATAAAACAGCTTCTTTATCACATCACTTTAAGCTTGAAAATTGTTTTCTAAAAAATGGTAATTGAAGATGTTTAGCTCCTGGCTACTAATTTTTTTTTATCATTTCCGTAAAATTAGGAAATAAAAAGAGCAAACTGTTGAAGAGTACTTGCGTTCTAGAAGCAATCAAGTGCACTGATGCACACTTTCAGTGTAATACGACAGCTCTCGCTATATTTCTTTCAATTGAAAGTTTTTGTTGCTTTTCTTTGGTGATAAGTCTTTGTAAAACTTTAGATTGGCATTCACTACGTATTACTTTGCACAAAAAATTTAGCAGTTCATGAGCTTGTATTCCTGTGTCAAAAGAAAAGTTTATTTTTAAATTGTTCTGTTATAAATTTAGCTGATTAGGTTTTTTTGTATTATATGGTTTTTTATGAAGTTTCAGGAGCACATTTCGATGTTCCCATTTTGTTCTATCATTTGATGCATAAACAACGACGACTCAATTTTGTAAAATGTCTGAAAAAAAGTTTTATGGAACAAAGGAAGTTGTTTTTTGTCAAAATGTTTCTCAGTATGCAAAAAGCCCACAGTACTGGCTAACTTTTTTTCTAGAGGAAATTTGTGGTTTTCGAACAGTTAACTTCATAATAAGTGATTCCGAGTTATTTAAATAATTCTGAGTTTCTCTTTTTTTTGGCAATAAGTGTTGTCTCTATAGAGTAGTTAACAGCTGAGTATCGCCGAAAAGCACATTTTCGGATTTTTGTATAAAAGTCGGCTTATTGTTTGCTAAACAAATTTTCGTTCATGGTACTTGGCAACCCGCTATTAGACAGAGTAATGAAGAGGTTGTGTTTATGACTGTATCATTCGTATACAGTAATATATTACAAAATTGTTGAGGATAGTTGCTTTTTTCAAAATTATTTATATACAAGATTAATAGAAATGGTCCTAACTTTGATCCCTGTGGGACACCAAAGCCTATTCCTTAAACTTTTGATTTTTGTCTCGAGTTGTACACATATTGGTTTCTGTTTCATAAATTCATTTTCAATAAAATAAAAATAGGTTATGTAGGTCCGTATGACTCGCGTTTATCAAGCAGAATACTATGATCAACTGTGTCAAACGCCTTTTTCAGGTCCAAGAAAATGCATTGGCTTAAATTGGTTTGATCCTTCCAGTGGAATCAAATTTTTTCGATCAGCGATACAATTGCATCTATACTGCCACATTTTGATTTAAATCCATGCTGACTTTGATTGAACTCGACATTTTTGTCATAAAAACCGTTCAACTTATTCGAGATGACTTATTAAAAAACTTTGCATAAAACAGCTTGTAAAGTAAATGGTCTGAAAAAAGCATGCTTTATTGTTAGAAGCTTTGTGTATTAAAAATCCCTTAGCAATGTTTAGAACTTCCTGAAAAATCTGGTTAATAAAGTATTTGTGAAAATATTGTCAAAAACCCCAAAAGTACAGGCAGAACCTCGTTTGGAAAGAAATTGTAAATAACGTATGAGTCAAGGCTGTAATTTGGTCTCAAAATTTCAAACAATTTTTCATTTCTGTTTTTTATTGGTTTTAAATAAAAGATTTGATTGAGTGCGAAAGGTTCCTTCATTTGTCCGAAAAGCTTTTGAAGCGAAATGTTTTCTTTTATTTGCAAAGACTCATTAAACTAATTTAAATTAACGTCATCTGAAGATTTATTTGCTTTTTTTTTATTCTGTTAAAACTTTTGACATACTTTTTTTTATTTTGAGTATTTGCTTCCAATTTCAAATTCTCTTGATAGAACGCTCTAGTTTTATTAAAATTTAATTGTTTCACAAAAACTGATTGGACTTGATATATTGTGCTGAGCTCTGATGTACTGAGTTATTTAATTTGATTTAGTAATCGATGTTTTTTTTCGTGAACATTGTCTTCCTATCTTAGTCTTCCTGAACATTGTCTATTGTTTGCGAGTTAACTGCGGTGGGTGGTATTCAAACACACAAAATAATCATGCTATTACAATTTTTTGCCGTACAAGTTTAGTAATCGATGTTTTTTTTTGGAGATTTTTTTTATTTCTTTATCAATCCAAACTTTTTGTTGCTCTTTGTTAATACTTTTTGGGAATATTCGAAACTTACTTTGCCATCAAAATTTTCTGTTATCTTGAAAAAGCTTCATTACAGTCTAATAAATTATAAGATTGCCAAATTTGTCGATGTCAGGTAAGACTGGCTCTGAGATGTTTTCACTTATTTTGACAGTTGGCAGTTTATACCAGTGTCTAGTGGTATATTTTTGAATTGGAGTCTCTAGTTCTGTGTTAAAGTTTAGATCAAAAGTTACAGTGTATTGATCGCTTACTGATGTTCGACCTGATATGGTTCAACCTGTTTGATTGCAAACACACGATTTGTTTCTATCGTTTTTTTAGTCGCTTGCCTACTGCTGGCGTGTCTCCATTCAAAAGTATCTAGTACTTCTAGGAAATACTTTTTTTCGTTCAATGTATCAAGGTTGAAAACACCACATACTACATGTTATGCCTAGATGTCAATCATAAGACTATCTTAGTCTTTATGAAGATTGTATAATGTTTGCGAGTTAATTGCGGAGGGTGGTTTAAAACCACACGAAATTATAATGCCATTACAATTTTTGATCTCGCTAAGTCGCTAAAGAAAAACAAGAAATCTATCAAGTTAATCTCTTTGAAACTTTTTATCAAAAGCTCGAGCTAAAAAATTGCGGTCAGGAAGTTTCATCTTGGATACGTATTATTAACATTAGCCCCCCTCAAGAAAAGTTTATTTTACCGAGAAATGGCAAACAGCAAGAATGACAGACGATTTAAACTCTAAGGGCTTCCATGGTCGGATGGGGTCGCAAAATTTTGTTAATTGATGTTTTTGCTAGTATTGAAAATTAGTTGATAGATATTTTTACAACGCTAAAACGACAATTCGAAGTTCATTTACTTGTAAAATTGTTTACGATGACGACTTTTTTTGCAATAAATTTTGTTATCTATATGGTTTTATATGATTTCGTTTTAGTCGTTCACTGCCAAATTTCACATAAAACTCTGAATGGGAGTCTGATTCTTTTTTAATGTGTCTATCAAAATGTCTCCGGCCGCTAGCTCACTGCTGGCCAGTCTCAATTCAAAAGTACCTAGTACTCCTGTGAGATCATTTTTCTTTTTTTTCGCTTGATTTATCATTGTTGAAATCACCACAAATTACATATTATGCCTGGAGGTCAACCATAAGACTATCTTAGTCTTCCTGAACATTGTCTATTGTTTGCGAGTTAACTGCGGTGGGTGGTATTCAAACACACAAAATAATCATGCTATTACAATTTTTTGCCGTACAAGTTTAGTAATCGATGTTTTTTTTTGGAGATTTTTTTTATTTCTTTATCAATCCAAACCTTTTGTCGCTCTTTGTTGATACTTTTTGGGAATATTCGAAACTTATTTTGCCATCAAAATTTTCTGTTATCTTGAAAAAGCTTCATTACAGTCTAATAAATTAAAAGATTGCCAAATTTGTCGATGTCAGGTAAGACTGGCTCTGAGATGTTTTCACTTATTTTGACAGTTGGCAGTTTATACCAGTGTCTAGTGGTATATTTTTGAATTGGAGTCTCTAGTTCTGTGTTAAAGTTTAGATCAAAAGTTACAGTGTAATGATCGCTTACTGATGTTCGACCTGATATGGTTCAACCTGTTTGATTGCAAATACACGATTTGTTTCTATCGTTTTTTTAGTCGATTGCCTACTGCTGGCGTGTCTCCATTCAAAAGTATCTAGTACTTCTATGAAATACTTTTTTTCGTTCAGTGTATCAAGGTTGAAAACACCACATACTACATGTTATGCCTAGATGTCAATCACAAGACTATCTTAGTCTTTATGAAGATTGTATAATGTTTGCGAGTTAATTGCGGAGGGTGGTTTAAAACCACACGAAATTATAATGCCATTACAATTTTTGATCTCGCTAAGTCGCTAAAGAAAAACAAGAAATCTATCAAGTTAATCTCTTTGAAACTTTTTATCAAAAGCTCGAGCTAAAAAATTGCGGTCAGGAAGTTTCATCTTGGATACGTATTATTAACAACAGCCCCCCTCAAGAAAAGTTTATTTTACCGAGAAATGGCAAACAGCAAGAATGACAGACGATTTAAACTCTAAGGGCTTCCATGGTCGGATGGGGTCGCAAAATTTTGTTAATTGATGTTTTTGCTAGTATTGAAAATTAGTTGATAGATATTTTTACAACGCTAAAACGACAATTCGAAGTTCATTTACTTGTAAAATTGTTTACGATGACGACTTTTTTTGCAATAAATTTTGTTATCTATATGGTTTTATATGATTTCGTTTTGGTCGTTCACTGCCAAATTTCACATGAAACTCTGAATGGGAGTCTGATTTTTTTTTAATGTGTCTATCAAGTTGTCTCCGGCCGCTAGCTCACTGCTGGCAAGTCTCAATTCAAAAGTACCTAGTACTCCTGTGAGATTATTTTTCTTTTTTTCGCTTGATTTATCATTGTTGAAATCACCACATATTACATGTTATGCCTGGAGGTCAACCATAAGACTATCTTAGTCTTCCTGAACATTGTCTATTGTTTGCGAGTTAACTGCGGTGGTTGGTATTCAAACACACAAAATAATCATGCTATTACAATTTTTCGCTACATTTGAAAAAGTCGCTACATTTGAAAAAAAGTAAAAAAAATATATCGTGTCAATCTCTTTCATGCTGATTATCAAAAACTCGAGCTAAAGTTTCCCTGTCGGGAGGTTTGACCTAGGATACGTGATAACAACAACAACCCCCCAAGAAAAGTTTTTTTTAACTAAAACTGACAAACAGTAAGAATTACTGACTATTAGAGTTCAAAGGGCTCCCACGGTCGGAATAAGTTAAATTAGCAAAATTTTGCAGATATTAGAATTAAATTGTTAGATTTTTTTTACAACGCTAAAACGACAACACAAAGTTCATTTATTTGTGTACTTGTTTGCGATGACGACTTTTTTGCATTAAACTTTTTATATGGTTTTATATGATTTTGTTTTGGTCATTCACTGCCAAATTTCACACGAAAATCTGAATGGGAGTCTGATTGTGTATTAAGGTTTAGATCAAGTGTTTCAGTGTAGTGATCCCTTACTGATGTTCGAAATGTTTTGGTTTAACAGGTTTGATTGCAGATACACTATTTGCTGTTACTGTTTTCTCTGGCCGCTTGCTTACTGCTGGAATGTCTAAAGTCAAAGTATCTAGTACTCCCATGAGATCCTTTTTCTTTTCTTTTCGCTCAATGTATCAATGTTGAAATCAACACAATTTAAATGTTATGCCTGGAGCTCAATCATAAGGCCATCTAAATCTTTATGAAGATTGTCTAATGTTTGCGAGTTAACTGCGGTGGGTGATATTTAAACACACAAAACTATATTACTATTACAGTTTTTTGCCGTACAAATCTCGCAAAGTCGCTACAATTGAAGAAAAGTAAAAAATCTACCGAGTCAATCTCTTTCATGCTGATTATCAAAAAATTCGAGCTAAGGTTTCCTGTCAGGAAGTTTCAATTTGGATACGTGATAACAACAACAACAACCATCCAAGAAACGTTTTTTCCCTATAACTGACAAACAGTAAGAATGACTGACTGTTAGAATTCTAAGGGCTCTCACGGTCGGAATTAGTTAAATTAACTTTTGCATATATTAGAAATTAGTTGACAGGTTTTTTTTACAACGCTAGAACGACAACTCGAGCATTTATTTGTGAACTTGTTTTCGAATAGTAACCTTTTTTGCCTGAAAGTCTTTTTATATGGATTTATATGATTTTGTTTTGGTCGTTCATCGGCAATTTTCACACAAAATGCATAAGTAATTTTTTGCTTTCGACTTTTATTAAAGGCACATTCGCGTCGTAAGTCGAGCGATGTTGCCTTATAATCGGTCAGATATTCAATTTGAACGTTACCCAAATATTTTGCACGGGAGCTATGTGGAAAACATTGGATCACACTAGGTTTCATGGCCAGTCTCCGCCAAAATTGAAAATAATCGATTAAAACCAAAGAACACTGGAATAGATTCTTGGTGTTTGACAACTAAGTTTTGATTTACAGCGCAGTATTTTCATAAATTGGTTGTTGATTTTGACTTAACGCCCATTATATAGAAAAACTGCGAAATAAGGCTTATTTTGGTAAAGAAAATTTCTTATCTTGAGTTCAGTTTTCTCTTTATAGTTTCCACTTTTTTAGGCCGAACCATCCCCCCATACAGACACACATACCTAAAGAAGGAAAAGCTAGCTACTCTTTTTTTGACTCAAATACTGCGAAAATGGGAGTAAAAGTTTCCCATTTGCAAGAATATATAATTTTTCATGGATTTTATTAACAAAAGAATAGGTCATCTTGAAACTAAAAAAGACTAGTTGACTATGATGGATTACATTAGATTTTTGAATTTTCAAAAAATCGATTGAAACGCCGAAAAATCCGGTCTCAATGTTAACTGGGTCATGAAAATCTTTTTTTTTGTTGCCAATGATATTAGATTTTTTCCCATAAACTCATGATTTCCATTTTGCGCCAAGCAATCGATTTTAATCTTTTGTTATCTATAATTTTTAGAGGAAATAAATTGATGATAATTGATTTAAATTCCATCATAATGGATTATTATGGATTATAGTCTCTATGAATTTTTTTTTTCAGTTTTTCTGCAAAATTTACAGTTTTTTCTGCACTACTCGAGTTCTAAACCTATTCCTAGTCAAATTTTGCAAAAACATCTTTTTAAACACAGGTGTCCTCAGTTTGAATTCTCACAAACTGATACCCATTACCCCACATTTATCCGCACACCTGGGCGTAACAATCTGAAGGTTGGAACGGGTTTGTTTAATATGTGTGCCCCTTGTGGGTGGTTATGCGCGCGGATTTAGGATAATTTTCACGTACTTCATGCGACGAAAAATTATAAAAGGGGGAGGGTTAGTAAGTGAAGGAAAATTGATTGTTGGTGTGAAGTATTTACGGGGATGCGGCGCGACCCTCAAAGTCTGGACATGAATCTGGGTCCTCGACCCGGGTTATAACAAAAAAGAAATCTCGTAGCATTGATAGCAAACCACCGTTTGAAAATTGTTCACGCACAGGCTTATAGCCGACTGATGAGGCTCTCCGAATGTTTAGCCGATGTTCTACCTCTCCGTAATTTTTGATAGTGGATTGATTAAAGTTCTCAATATTGGATAAGAGAGGTCTTTTACAGAAATCATTTGCTTCTCCTATCATGAGAACCTTCTAAATTTTTGCTGAAAAAACACTTTGAATATCTTTATTAATTTCCTCATCGAGGAAGTTCCTTATCGACTTCATTTAAAGTGAAACGAATAACAAAAACTTTCAAAATACCAATAAAACCTTCTTAAAAACACAAATAATCAAAAAGTTGGAAAAAAAGCGCAGTTTAAATACTAAAACACTTTTAAATTGAAAAACTTTTCTTTTATTTTTGAGTTAAGACCGAGTTGGTTAACTCATAGAGTAATTTCGGATAGGGTACACCGTCTGCTCGTCACGCTATCTTATTTTCGGCCGGATAGATTCGTGCAACTTCTTAGTCTAATACCGATCCTAATCTTACTCTTATACTATCTAGTCTCAGGTTGTTTAACTAGTCTCTGCTAGGCTCAATAGATCTAGGGTATACTGGTTTATTGCGGTTGCTGAAGTGCTCGGGAGAGTCCAACTAATTTCTAAGTTAAATTCAAATCTCTCTGGTGCTGAAATTACAAGTAACTTCAGCACTTACAAATAAGTGGGTTGTTAGTTAGATGGATCATGATTGGTTAATATTAAATACTTTACATTGGTAAAATATCTAAATTATCCAATCATAAAATGTAGTTTAGATCAGGTTCCACCCATCCGGGTTTTACAGAGTTTTTTAGAATAGTTCTTCTGCAATTCGAAGGATGGATGATGGAAGTTGGTGTTTGGCGAACATCTTATTTCTTCTGTTTCCTTTTTGTTAAAGAAGTTCCAGGAAGCTGGAGTTAGAGACATAAGACGTTGTGTCTTCTAGTGACAACGACTAAGTTTTCGCAACAAACTCAAATCTGATTTCAGAATGGTTGGCTATGTCAGGTTTTTCTGTTCTGCGTGGAGAACTTCTTTTGTGTCTGGTCTAGTTTGGAAATGGCGTGGAGATTGTGCGTGGAGGGGATGCCTGGTTACTCGGATCTGTACGTATACTTGAACATCGAGGTGGTCATTGGTCTAGTTCAATGAAGTCCTTTTCTGCGAAGTCAAGTCGTACTCTAAATCCTTTGAGTTGTGATTGTGAGTGGCATATCGATTGTGGTTGGTCATTCTCTCTCGAGTGTAGTGGGGTCGTTTTGTCTTTAGATGTTCGTCCTTGGTGTTGTATTCTGATCTATGTATTGCATAATGTAATTTACATTTTATAAAACATTTATTAGTTTAATATTTTTTAATTATGATTTTAGTTAGTTGTTTTCACAAAAGCTTTTTGTTTTAGTTCGGTTATTTTGAAGAGTTACTCACACTTGAGTAGCTCTTATTAAAAATAGTGGTGTGGTCACAAAGCGTGGATGTAGCGCGGTGGGTTAGGCCGGCTATAGAGCATGCTCAGGACGTCCTTCCTGGTGGGTTAGGCCAGGAGTGGGAGTATGATTTCATGCGGTTTTTGTGAGGGGTCCTGTTATGTGACAACGTTTTATGTTGGGTTTGTTGTGGTTTTTCTTATGTCTTGTTGGTTATGTCCTTTTTCCAAAAAGCAAATTGTTCGTGGTATGGGTTTGTCTTTCGACTTTTTTGTGTTTTATTATTTCTTTCTTAGACTTTATAATAGTCTTCAAAAGAATAAATTATCCAGTTTTAAACTGGGTTAATCCGGTTTGGGTACCGTTGGTTTCCTTTTCTTAGTCATGCTGTTATTCTATGATTTGTGGTATTTAGTAAGCTGCGTTGGTTAGTTTTGTTTAGTATATGATTCCTTTCCAACCGGGTTAAAGGAAAGTTTGAAACATGTTATTATATGTTAGAGTTGTTGAGTGTGAAAACTTGAAACTGAAATTCATTATTTTAAACAATTCTTCGTGGGCGAGCTGTGCGAGTGTGGATAGAATTTCTGTGCGAATGAATGAAAATATCAAAAGGTTAGTACTGCAATTGCATTTTATTAATTTACTGCATAGAATTTGGAAATTTACTGCTAGTTATGGGGGAATTTTAAGTTACAAATTTTCATCATAATTAGATTTACTGCTTGTGGGGAAAATTTTAGAAATGAATTTACTGCATTGGTATTAAATTTATAAATTTATAAGTGTAAGAGATTAATAGAATTGTTGAAGTCTGTTTGATGAAATTTGCGATCTTTATTTGTTTTTTGTGGTTTTTGTAGGTGATCGTCGGATGAAGGCTAAAAATCTAAAGAAAACATGGATAAAGTATGGTGAGTTTTTTTTTTATATTTTAATTAGTTAGTAATATTCATTTAATTCATACTTACCTGTTAGTCGTCGGGGAAAAAACCGTGGGGGAAGATGTCGTGAATTAGTTCTGAAGTTGTTAGTAGTTTAGCTAAGATGCGGATGATATTTTTAGTCTGAAGCAGTGGCCAAAGCAATTGAAGTGCCTTAATAGTGGTTAGTTCTTCAGTGCCAACTGCAAACTCATAAGGTGTGTTTTGGATTAGATTATATAATTTGTGATTGAATTTAGTGTTGTGGATGAATTCTAAAATTGGGATTTCTATAGGTTGTACAAACTCGTGCGGGATAAGGAAGGGTCGGGATTCTTCGGCGTTGAAGGTCTTGGTGATGGGACAGAAGATGTACATTTGGGTTATGGGGTCATAATTACGAAGAATACCATGGAGGTTAGTGTCTTTAATACAATATGTGAAATTTAGGAAAAATGGTGAAGTGTATTTGGAATTAATGAATTGAAAACGATGGTGTGGTTGTCTAGAGGGTGTGTGTAGGTCAAAGTGATTTTGGATGAAGCGATAATAACTATATGTGTGGGTTTGTTTAGTGCGCAACATAATATCGTGTGAGCAGTGTAAATCTCTTTCGTGTGGTGCAAGGAAATGAAAGGTTAGTGAAAATATTTGGAAGCGTTCTTTGAAACTTTCGTATGCTTGTGTGTCTGTTAGTGCTTCTGAAATAATGTGATCAAACTTTCGGTCGAAGATGTTTAGTGTGAATATATATGGTGTCTTGATGAAAAATTTCTCGGTAATTTGTGGATTAGCGAAGCGATCGTCGTCTAAGAATTGATCTTGGTTAGCTCTGATGATGTTGTGATCATAGTATTCGAGTGTATATTCGTTAGCTCTAGGTGCAGTGTGTGTTTTTAGTGATTTTTTATATCCAACGTAAGTAAATTGTCTAGCGGTTAGTGGTGTAGTGAGTCGATATAGCATGTCCGTATTTCGCTCTATATCGATGTGAGTGTTAGATAATGGTAAGCAAAGAGGGTTAGTAAAATGATAATATGAGGTCCAAGAGAGAGTGGGCATTAAAACGTATTCATCTACGAAGTTGCGTGTTTCGTTAGTGTCGTGGGGGGTGTTTAAGGTGTATTGTGGGAATGAGGGTAAGGTGATGGCTAAAAATTCTTTTGTGTTAGTATGCTTGGGGTGGTTGATGTATTCACGGGCTGTTCCTGGTTTTGCTGGGAAAGGATGGTTGGGGAACTTTCTTTTAAAAGTGCGGTAAGCTCTATTAGTGTTGAGTGAAGATTCAGTTGATGTGGATGATGGTGCTAATGATTCAGTATAATTTGAAGAGGTTGTAGGGGTAGGGGGGTTGGATGAATTTATTGTGGAGGAGATTTGATTTATGGTTGGGGTATTAAGGTGGTAGGGTTGTTGTTGAAGGGTAATAAAATTATCTAGCTCTGGGGAGATTCGGGGGGTGTCTGGAGAATGAGATGATTGGTCAGAATGGTATGAGGAGTAGGTTGGGGTAACTTGGGAAGCATAAGAGGGTGTGGGGGTGATTGGGTCAGGGTTATTGGATAATATGGGTTGAAAAGGGGGTTGAGAAAAATTAGAAGAGTTATGAAAATTATTGGATGGGGATGGTTCTGAGTCGGCAAATTCATCGGGGGTTTCAATATTCGGGTTATTGAGTTGTGAGATGGAATATAAAACTGAGATGTGTGAATTAGTATCGGAATTCATGCCTGATGTTACATTACTAGATGGAAAATCGGGTGGCGGAAAAGCAAAAAGTGGTATTATTGGGATTGGGGAGGTAAGATTGGTTGGGTGGGAATTTGATCGGTGTAGTGATCCAAGTTGGCGGCTCATCGTGGGCTAAAAAAATGATTATTTTGAGACTGAAAAGCGGTGGTATGGGGTTGTTCAATAATTTGTTCATAAGTATTATCATCTTGTGACTGGTGTGTCATTATATGTTGAATGGGACTTTGTGATGTGGTGAGTCGAAAATTTGGATTATGTGTGATGGCTAAGTTTCGAAAATTTCGTGGGACTAGGGATAGTGGATGGTTATTTGGTAGGGGTGGTAATTGTGGTGCCGTTGGCGTTATGTCTACATTGTTATGTTCTTCGTCGTATGTATTTTGTCGTGTTGTTATTTTTGTGTTATATTCCTTTATTTGTGCGTCTAAAAGAATTTTGTTTATAGATGTAGAAAAGATTCCAAAAAATCCTGCAAAGAGTATGCGTGCTACACTTGCTTGTCGATTGACCTGTGTGTGTATAGCACATGTGTTGTAGATTCCTTTTAAAAGTGAGAAAAGAAATCCAATAAAGTTAAACATTGCGTATAAAATAGTCAATTTTTCTAAGATGTAGTAGGGCCATCCTAGAAAATCGAGGATCTCATTTTTGAGTGTAACAAAGCTAAAAATGTTAATTGGTGATATATCTTGGGGACGGTATTTTTCACCGTTTAGATATATATAATCTTTAATGTCTTTAAAATATCCGCTATAGTCTTGCGTGTAGATATCGGCAAATCCTGCGGTTTCTGCAAGTTTGCGTAAATTTTGGTCTATTGATTGTCTTTGTATAGTGTCCATTTGTGTTAATAATTCTTGGAATTGTTGTGTTCTAATGTGATGTTGAATATCTGATTTTGAATAGATTCCTATTGATTGTAAGTCTATATTTGGGTTTCGAGCAATAGCGCGAATGCTTTCTGGTGAAAATTTTTTGAGTGATTGCATTAATGTGGGATATGGAGTGAGAAGATAATATTTATTTTCATCAGGGTTTAGTTGTACTACATTGTGGCTGTTTTCTGATCCACATGGGACTGCGGTATCCCAGAAATAGGTTCTTCGTGAAAGTGTATCCACGAAATGTACTTTATTCTTATAAAAGATAGGGATTCTTTTATAACATCGTTTATCTTCAAAAACGTATAGTGGTGATACTTTTTTAGTACAAGTATAAAACCATAAGATGTTTCCTTCATAGTCTAAAAAATTTGATCTATTTCCAGATAATAAGTATCCTGCATAGGGTATTTTTAATACTGCTAGTGCAAGTGATTGTAATATTTGTGTTCGTTCTAATTCGCATAGGTGGTGTAGTGTTTCTAATTCGGAGAGTGACATTTCTTGAAAAATTCGGCTAATTGTATAATCTAGTTTCATATCTAAATGAATATCATAGTGGATATTACCGAAATATGTAGTATTCATTAGTGATAATTCTTGTAAGCGTGTGCTTCTGGTGTCATGGGGTTTTAGATGTCCACCAGGTTGTCCGTTGCTTTTTTCAAAATTAACTGGTATATAGGATGTTCCTTCGTTTAGAGGATGACCTGTGGCATATGGGTCGATTTTTACTTTTCCAGTGGTCATGTCGAATCCTTTTTCGTATTCAACTAATATTTCAGAATATTGTGTTCTGTGAAGTGGATTCCTGTATTTACATGCAAGTTCTGTTTCTTGATATATTTGGAAACGTGTCAATTTGTTTTCTATATTGTCTATGTTTCTAAAATTAGAACTTAGTTTTCGTGATGGATGGACTTGTTCATATGGAATTGATTGTATAAAATATTTTTCGTGAAATTTTATCATACGAGCGTGTATTTTTGCTACTTGAAATGTTGTACATGTATCTTCGGGGAACCAAACAATTGTTGCTTGTGTTCTCGTTGTAGGGTCGCAATAACCTTGATCATTTTTACAAGGTAATCGGATTCCTTGATAGATCATTGTATTATCTGATAAATCTCGTGTTAGTTGTATTTTTTCGAGTTGTATTTTCCAATCAAAAAACATTATTTCTTGGTATCCTTTATTTTTTGTGTCTGCTTTGCAGTTTGATGGGTCATTTATACCAATGTGTGGTATCCAATGTTTATCGTGTAGGTCATAGGTTAATCGTCCGTGTGCGCCGTTATACGGGTATTTTTCGTCTAGTTTTATATGTCCTTGGTGTCTTTCAAGTTGTGATTGATGTACAGAGTCTGGAAAAACTTGAAAATTAACTAACTTTCTTTGGGAGTTTTTATTTTGTGTGATGTTTAGTCTAAGTAATTCATTTTTACAATCGTCGGGATTGAGATGTAAAAGACGTTCTATATTACTTTGATAGAATGATTCATGGTCAAGTCGGTTTTTGTTTCCGTTCGAGACTTGTGAACAATGTACTTTCTTTTCGGAAAATGTTGCTGTGAATTTATAACCTGTAACTGTTGTTGCTCGGGCTTTTGAATAGAGTGTTGCTATTACATCTGTGGTTTCTATAGCTTGTGGTTCTGTTTCACATTGTGATACTTGATTTATTGCATATTTATGTAGTGTTTTTTGTTCATTTTCTTCACAATCGTAATGTGTTACTAATAAATCTTGTGGTCCTGTACGAGGGGAAGGGTTAATGTTTTGATTTGAGATTACTAGAAAAAGGAGTTGGAGAAAAATTAATAATTTTAGAATATACATGTGTATGATAATCCTGAGTATGGATTATAAAATGTAATGTAGCCAATTGTGTTTTTGGTATATCTGTCGTATTTGTATATTACTTCAGTAGTTATAAACGGTGGTGGTAGTGATTGAGCTGTTATGTTAGGTGGATTTAATGGGTAGGGATGTTGGGTAATATTGTTTAACTTAACTGTGATTTCAAACTTTAATTGTAAACTGTTTTGTTGGAGTATTTGAATATTGTGATCACGGATATCGTTGTGAATATCTTGGCGATATTGTAATCTATTAAGTGCCCAGTTATGAAGGCGGTTACTTTCCTGATGTTGTCCAAAAAATGGTGGAGGTGCTGTAAATGTATTCCAATCTAGTCTTAAAGGAATATTTGTTGTTGATTGTTCTCGATATCTGGCGTCGAGATTATTTGGAAAATTTAAGTTAAAAGGTGGTGGTGAAATCTGGCTTATTGATGGTGTTGATGGTAGTGATAATGTTTCTGGTAGTGATGAGGATGTTGTTGTATCCGTAGAAATATCTATGGGGTCATTGACTAAATTTGGTTCACCTTGTGTAAATGAATGTGTAGTCCAATATGGAAATCGTGATGTTTGGTTTGTGGGGTTGAAAGGATTTTCACGTATTTGCTCAGATGTTGGTGTTGAACCTAAGTATTCTGATGGTAGGCTTGAGGTGCTACGTTGTGAAAGAAGCGTAGGGGTTTCTGGTAATATACCAATGGGGTTTTCTGGAGTGTTTTGTGATGGGGATTGAGGTATATCAAAATGAACTCGTGGAGTTTGAAAATTTCTGTTTCGTCGAGGATGTATAATTTGTCTATTTATTTCGACTGTATTTTGGTTTTGGCTAGGATTTCTTATTCTACTTAGTTCTCGTGGTAGTGTTGGGTATAGGTTATATGTTGGTTCGCTTAAAGGTGCTTGTCGTTGAACTGGTTCTAGTGGTTCTGATAAACGAGCATGTCGTTCTTCAAAAGTGTATGGATTGTCTTGAAAAGAAATTCGTGTAGATGTTTGAGGATTTTGAGTAGTTGAAGGTGGTGTTTGGTTATCTTGGGATGATGTCGGTGAAGACTGATTCTGTGACTGTTGGGTAGCAATTTTTGATGGATTTTTGAATTGTTACTTTAGTGGGAAGGTTTATGTTTATTATAGTATTCTTCCAAAAAAAGAATTAGAAGGATTGTTGCTAGGGCAAATGTGAAGATTGCTTTTTTTATACATTTACATATTGTCAAAATGAGGGATGATAAAAATGTTATGAAAATTACAAACAATAAAAAAATATCGGTTCTACTGAAAATTGTTCGTATCATTTAGACAAGTTATATGACTCGTACCTGTGGATGTAATCAAGGGTTTTGGAAAGTTGGAGGAATAGTTCGAGTATAGTGTAGAAAATTAAAAAAATGTTACAAAAAATGATTAGGATTATTAGAAAAGATTCAAGTATATCAAAAAGAAATATTATAAAGGTTTCAAGTATTGTAAAAAAATGTTTAAGATTTATGAGTATTTGAGTAACTGATTGAGAGAAGAGCATTTAAGAAATGATCTCTTGGTCGAATATTTTTTGCTGTTTGAGGCGATTTTCTAGTGTGGTCGGATTATTTATTAGTTTTTCGACAAGTGGGTTGAGTTTTGTAAAAAATTGTTGGGGGCAATTTTCATGGTGACTGGGAGGTCGTCTTTTTCTTTATTTTTGTTTGTCAAATGATCCGGGGTATGGTGAGATTTTTATACTTTAGGCTAATTAAAATGTTCATTTTGTTACTTTAGGCTAAGTTAACAAATTTGCTTTGGGGGTATTCGTGGTCTGAGTTGGGGAAATATTGTTGATCTTTGGATTATTAGATAAGGGAGGGGTACGGTATTATGGTGATATTTATTTTAGTTGTCAAGTTGGAGTGGTTTGCTTATTTTTGACCTGGAGGTCGTAAAGTTATAGTTATAGATGTGCCTGGAGTTCTATATGATTCGTCTAATTGGTCTTAGTTTGAGTTAGAGAAAGTGACGGATTGGATGAATCCTATTGGTCTATTTTGAACTAGAATTATTACGTACTTGTCAGCATGTTATTTTGAAAAATGTAAATGAAAAATGTTTCGGAGGTTTCAAGATTGTGAAGCAAATGTTAAAATTACTTTTGAAATTCCACTTTCTTTAAAATTTTAGATTGGGGGATGAATATTTTATAGTTTTTACGTGGTTGATTTCGTAGTCTTGTTGTTTTTCTATTTTCTGATTTGTCGATTTGTTCTTGGGGTATTATTTGTTCGGTCATTTTTCTATTTTTTCTTTGTTTTGGTGATTCTTTATGGTTTTGTGTATTGATTTTGGTGGCGATTGGTTTTGTGTTTTGATTTTCGGTGGGGTTATCATTTTGTTCTGTGTTTTTCAGATGTGGTTCATTTTGAATGATTTTTAATCCTGTGAAAGAATATAATTGAGTTAATTCGCGGAGTGCGTATTCTTTTGGGTAATAAGGTAATAGGTTGTTTCGATGTTGAACGATTTCTTTTTTGTTTGAGTCGGTAATTTTATATGTGACATCAGTGGGTTTTGCAATTATTTGGTATGGTCCTTTTCGAAGGGGTTGTAATTTTTTAGAAATTCCTTTTTGTGTATTAAAATTAGGTATTAAAACAAATGTTCCAATTTTTAATTCGGAGGCTGGTGTAAAACGTGAATTGATTTGTTCATTAATGTTTTGTCTTTGTAATAACTTTTTTGTTATTTTTTGATAAATTTCATTGTGTTTTTTATCTCTATTTAGAATCCATTCGGTGTGTGTACCGGAGGCTAGTTTAAGAATTTGTGGGTGATGAAAATGATCTTCATCGTGTGTATGTAAAGGTAGGTTATAACAAATTGAGTCTTTATTTGGTTGACAATAACCTTGTGCGTTTTTATGAGTATTTGCTGTAAACATTATTGGTTTGCGTGGCTTTTGGTTAAAAACCATTTCGTATGGTGACATTCCTAAAGTTGTCGTAATTTGTGAATTATATGCTAAGGGAAATAGTTTTACATCTGCTGACCATTCGGTATATTTTGTATCATTTCCGTTGATGATACATCTAAGATATTCTTGTAATGAACGGTTCATACCTTCGACTAAGCCGTTTGTCCAAGGTGCATGAGATGTACGTGGTTTGTGTTTAATGTTATATAAATGACATAGTGTGATAATTTCATTATTTATGAATTCTGTACCGTTGTCTGTAACTAAAATTTCTGGTAGTCCGAATTTTGCTATCCAGTGTTCATAGAGTGTTGTGTAAGCGTAATAAGCGTTACAATGTGGTACTGGGTTAAGTGCTACATAATGTGTAAATGCGTCAACAATTACCATAATGTAGGAGTTTCCTTCTGATGAGGGTGAAATTGGTCCTTTAGTATCAAATGAGATACGATGATTAAAGTACAAACTTTGTCCTTTAAAATCTTGTTTTTGTGCTATTTGTTTTTGATTTGGGTAAGGTTTATTTAGTTGACATACTATACAGTCATTGCATAGTACTTTTATCCAAATTGGTGCATTTGGGAAATAAAAGTTTTGTATAAAATTTGAATATGTTTTCTCTGATCCAGAGTGTCCTTTAATATTTTGTGTATGTGAAATATTAAAAGCTATAAGAATCATACTTAAAGGGAGACATGGAACTGTAGATTCATTCAGGTTATACTCTAAAAGGTCTGTATTTTCGTTAATTGTTGTGTTGTTAAATTTGCGAAAGTATCGGAGGAGTGTTTTGTTTCCTAGAATGGTTGAATCTGCTTTGATAGGTTTAGTTTTATATTTGTGCCATGATTTCAGTTGTCGAATTACTGGGTCAAGGTTTTGATATTGTTTCAGTGTTGAAATTGTAATTATTTCTGTTGGGGGGAGAAAAATGTTTTCGATTTCTAATTTAGATAAGGGTATTGTATCAAGTGGGTCGTGAAGGTCAAAAACTTGATTTATTGTGTATTTTGAATCATTTGTTTGTGGTCCTGATAAATTTATTTTATCAGTTAAATCTTCTTTTTCAATTAGTGGAAAATTGTCTTTTTTAGGCGGGTGTTGTTTTGTTCGTTTTTGTTGGGTGTTATTTTTTATCCATTGAGAATATGGGATTGGTTTGAAAGTTGATGTTCCAAGTAAATCAACTTCATAATGATTATTTTGACAATCTAAATAAAGTGGGAAATGTTGTAAACTATTTATTTGTGATTGTTCAATATCAGTTTTTACTGCATATTTGCATTCCAATCGGGGTGATGTTTCGTTTTCTGCAAGGTAGAATTTTATGTTTTTGGGTATTTCAACTGTTGTTTTTCGTGTAAGTAATTCAGGTGGTGTATTTCGACTTAAGGTGTCTGGTAATGCAAGATTTTTTCCTGCAGTCCAAACTATATGTAAGTTTGGAAATTTCATTAGAATTAGTTGAAATCTGTAAACTCGGTGGTTTGGGTTAGATTTTTGTGTAAAGAGAAAGATGATTGGTTTATGGTCTGTGAATAAAACTGTTGGATGTTTTGATCCAAGTATCAGAAATTCATATTCTGTCAGTGTATATATTATGGCTGTACATTCTCTCATTAGAGTTGAGAGTCGTAGCTCTGCTTGAGTGAATAATCGAGAATTTGCTGATATGAGGTTCATTTTATTTGTACCATTATGTGATTGTAATAGTGCTGCACCGATGCCAAAGTTCGAAGCATCGCACATTGCATAAAATGGTTGATTTGAATCTGGAATTGTGTTTGAAATTTGTTCAGTTAAAAGTTTCTTTATTTCTTCAAATCGTGTTTGATGTTCTATGTTCCATTCAAAGTTATTTTGTTGTCTAAGGATGTTATAAAATGGTCGTAGATATAATTGCATTTTATAAACATATTTACTTAAAAAGTTTAACATTCCAAGAAATTCTTGGATTTTCTTTTTATTTGTTGGTGGTTGAAGTTTTTGAATAGCGTCAATGCGTGATTTCAATGGAGTGATTGTTTTTCTTTCTATATTATGTCCTAAGAATTTAACTCTTGTCAAAAAGAAGTGTGATTTATCGGGGGCGGCCTTCAGATTTTCGTTCTGAAGTATTTGGTGATATTTTTCTAAAACATTGAACATCTCGTCTTTTGTTTGTGATTGCATAAAAACATCGTCTAAATAGGTGATTGCGTTTTTCTTGAGTATTAGTGGTCTAAAAATTTTGCTCATAAAAGCTGAAAATGCTGCTGGTCCTATGGATATTCCATAGAATAAGCGGTTGAATTCATATTGTTGGTTTCCGATAACAAATTGTGTTAAACGTCGTGATTGTTCATCTAGTGGCATTTGATTGTATGCACTATTCATATCGGCGGTTGTAAAGTATTTGCCGTTTATTTTTGTTAAAATAACTTGTATTGGTTCAATGGGCCAATTACATTTTGATTCATCTATAAGTGAATTGAGGTATCTAGCATCGAGAACGATTTTCAATGATTCTCCTTTAGCTAGTATGATAACAGGGTTGATAAATGTGTTGCCTTTTGGTTGTTCTTCTTTGTTTACTGGTGATATAATGTTGTATTGTTCTAAAATGTCGAGTAATCTGTTCACTTTATCATGTAAGTGAATTGGTACTTTACTTGCTCTCTGTTTTTTGAAAACTGCGTCTGGTTTTAACGGGAGATGTAGTGATGAACTGATTTTCCCAACATCGAATTTTGATGTTGCATAGACTGTTGAATATTTAATTAGCTGTTTGGCTAATTTTTCGAATTCGTCTTGTTTGAAAAGAATGGTGGTTGTTTATTTAATCTTTGAAAAAATGTTAAGGATGTTTCTTTTGTTTTTGTATATTTATCTTTGATTAATATTTTACTATTTAGTATGTTAATTGTTGGTATATACTTCGAAATAAATGGTATTCCAATGATATTATATTTAATGTCAGTGATATGGAATATTTGTTTAAATGGCTTATTTAAAATTTTGCTTTGTTCCATTGTTCTGGTGGGGAGGAGAAATAATTGGATTTTTCCGTAGTTTATCAATGTTGATCCTTGTGCTGTTGCTAGTTTGCTGGAGGTTTCAAGAGGTGTTAGCTTTGGGTGTAAGGTTTTTATTTCATTCCATGTGGGGATGTTTATTATGTTTGATTCTGCTCCTGAATCAATTAAAAAATCTATTTCAAGGTCTGGTGGTTGAAATTCTTTATTTCTTGGGCTTTCTAAGAGAAATGGTATTGTCCAAATTTTTTCTTTGGGTTGTTCTTTTTGTATATTTTGATAAATATGGTTTGTATTCAAGCATTTTGTTTTGGTATTTTTATTGGTTTGATCTGTAGTGTTAATCTCATTTGTTTCTTGCGTCGTTGGTGTGGAATTTATGGGTGTAGTGTAATAATTTTGAAGAAATTCTGATTGATTTTCATATATGTGTGATGAAAAGGGTTGTTCATATATGACAGATTCATAGTCATTTTCGACTTTTATCATATTGATAGAAAGAGTGTTTTCAGTATCACTTTCTGAATCTGATGATGTACAGTTTATTTGATTGAGTTTTAACGTATCAGTTACTGTGTCATCAATACCTGGAGGGTCTGATGTTGTTTCTGGGTTAGACTGTACTTGATTGATTTGTCTTTGATGTTTAGGTGTACTACTTCTGTGGCGATTATTAGAATTATTATAGTTATTATTATTCCGGTGTGGTGATTGGGAATAATTTCTATAACGATTATTATAACTTGAGTGTCGATTTTGTGAATTATTTCGCGATCTGTTTTGGTAATTATTGTTTGGTCTGTTATAGTTCGATCTATTATATGAGTTATTCCTTGATTGACTGTTCGGGTAATTCTGGTTTCGGTTGTTTGAATAACTTCTATTTCGATTATAGGAGTAGTTTCTATTCCTATTGTATGATGAATTTCGTGATTGGTTGTTTGGATAGTAGTTATTTCTTGATTGGGAATTAGATCTAGAAACAAATCGTTGTGTATTTGAATTTGATCTGGAGTAGTTATTTCGACTATTTGGTCTATTGTAGTGATTTTGTGATGAATTGTTCGTGTTTCTTCGTTCTGGTGATCTTCCTCTATAACTTGAGTTATATGGTGATTGATTTCTTGTATAATTTGTATTGTTCGGGAGTGGTTTTCCTGAACTGTTGTTGCTGTGGACTGTTTTGTTCGGTAGATTTTGATCTTTTTTCATGTATTGATAGAATGATTTATTTGGTTCTTTATATTTTTGAGGTTTATTTTGATTGTCTTGCTGTTTTTGTCTACATTCGGAAATACTATGTCCGTATCGTCGGCAATAATTACACCATTTTTTGAAAGATGGTTTGCCTTTGAAGTTTGGGTTCTTTTCATAAATATTGAGTATTTCAGTGATTTTTTCAACGAGGTCTGTCTCTGATTCCTGTATATTATTAATATTAGTGGGAGTCGTTTCAATTCTGTTAACGTATTGTAGTTTCAGATTTTCCGTTTCTTCTAGTTTCATCGTGATTTCTGCTTGTTCTAATTTGTCTACTAGTTTTCGAAAATCTAAATCGGGTTCTCGAATTGAAGAAGGATGGGATGCTCTCTTTTTTATTGCTATTTTCCTTAATTGTGGTGTTAAGGTCATCATTAAGATTTCTGTCATCTTTGTGTTTTTATAGTCATGTGTATTTAATGAATATGCTTTTCGAACTAGTGTTTCGATTCGTACTGCTATTTGCTTGATGGTCTCGTTTGGTAATCTGCGAATTTCATTACATAAAACTCTTTGTTGTTGTTTGTTTCTTTCGGAGTCAAACATTTTTGAAAATTCCTGTGTAAACCTTTTCCAGTTTGATTTTATTTCTAGAGGTAGTACTGAAAACCATTTTTGGGCTGCGCCATCTAAGGTTGTTTGTATTAACGCTGTGCGTCGATGTATCCAATTTTGATGTAGTGGCGTATTAATTGGTTCAGGTCCAATATTTAAAATCAGGTTTGCTGTTACTGCATTTAAATAATCTTCTACAGAGTATTCAGGGTCTGTTCCTGTGAAAACCATTAAAGGTTTGTTTGATGTTATTGATGATCCACCCATAAGGTATGGATTCATTGTCATTTGTAATGATTCTGCTGCATTTGGCATTTGAGAAAAATTCGAAAGTTGGTTTCTTGTTATTTCATGTTGTTGGAGATAATATGGGAGTGGTATTTCATTTTGCATTTGTGATGCTTGATACGAGTGTGCAGTCATTGGATTTTGTTGTTGAATTGGTTGAAAAGATTGTGTATTAATTAGATTTTGTTGTTGAATTGGTTGTTGATGTTGTGCATCTATTGGTTGTGGAGAAAAATTTCTATGATTTGTACGTGTTCTCTGTATTCCTTGTCTACGATATTCTTGAGTATTTGGTGCAAATATATCTGGTTGTAAGAAATCATCATCTGAGGATAAATAATCCATTTGATAAGATGTCTGTTTTTTATTTTTATTTTGTTGAAAAAATGGGTAATTTTCACTGTGATCCTGTGGAGGATTTGTTTGGAAATTTATTGAATTAGGTTGGGTCATTGGGTTATCCCAATTTCGAGATCTTGTATATTGGTTAAAATTTCTTTGTGGTTGGTTATATGTTTTTGATGGATGTGTATAATTATAATTATGGTCTGCAAAGTTGTTTCTAGTGAATGTTTTGCGTGTTTTTGATGGTATTGTCATGGGTCTGTATGTTTGGTAATCCATATGTGAATATTTAGGGGCAACCGAAGGTTTAACGGTTGATTGTAAGGTTACCTGTGTTTGTGAAGGATTTGTATTTCTTGGTGTTGTTAAATTTGGGCGTATTGGTGAAATACTTTGTTGTGTAGTTGTTGTGTGTACAATTTCTTCATTTATGAACTGTGATGGTGTCTGGATATCTTGTTGAGTAAGATTCCTAGTTCCATTGAGGTTTTCATTGTGTATAACTGTAGAGTTTAAACTATTATTTTGTGTATCGGGCAAAAATGTATTATAGTTTAATGGTGTTGCATCAATGGTTAATGGTATTACTTTTACATAATCTCTTACGTAAGATATCGTACTTATTGCTTGACTTGAGATTGATTGTGGGAAGCTTATAAATGCGGGATGAGACCATTCGGGGTCCCAAACATAATCTGATTGTTCTGTGATAGCGGTATCATCGTTCGAGTTTTGGGGTCTAAAATTTTTTCTTGCTTGTGCAATTAAATCAATATTGTGTGTGAAATAATCTATTATGAACCATGCCAAAATTTTTTGTAGATCGTGTTTTGTATGTTGTGAAACGTCGTCTTTCGTGAAATTTTCTTTAATGATGTTTAAATAACTAGAGAGTAGTGTGATTTCATGTCGTACTCTTAAATGTTTAGATGTTTCTGTCGGTGAGACATTTGTTATTGGGATTTCGTTTTCTAATATCGAAATATAACTATATATTATTGCGAAAACTTCATTGGTGAATATGGAGTTTGCTCTTTGTGAGTTATGATATTGGATGCTTTTTATATATTCTGAAAAAACTTTTGAAAATTCTAAATCAAGATCGTCTGTTTGAATTGTATATTTTCTATTATTATGGTTTGGTGAGGTGAATTCTATGGAGTAGATTCCATACTGTTGTGTTATGTTGCATATATCTTTTAAGTAGTGGTCTATGATTTGTCTTTTGATTTTTACATCTGGGAACTCTGTTTTACATGGACTAATTCCGGGTTCAAATAAATTTACGAGTAAATTTTGACAAAATATGTGTTGTCCTCTATCAGTATCTGCGTCTACTATAAAAGGAAAGATTTCATCATCATCTGGACTTTCTTCACCTGGGGTGTGCGTTGAGCTCATTTTTTCGTTCGATGACTGTTAATATGTAATTATCAATGTGTCTAATTGGTTGATTCCAATTGTATAAATGTACTGGTTTGTGTTTATACTGCTTTTTTATTCTTCTTTTTCCTCTTTTTGATGAATTTGAAGTTGTTTCTGAGTCAGAAAAATATAATTGATCGTGAAGTGGGTAATTTTTATCTATTGATTCTTTTAGTTTGTAAAGTTCGTCTAAACTGTTGGTTTCTGATTCTGAAAATGCGTTTCGATTTTTTGAAAATCTTTTTCGTGTTATTTGTCTTTGTTTCGTTATTATTTTTCTTTTTAGTGTTTGTCGTTTTGTTCGAATGTATCCAACTGTTTGTGTATGAGGTGTGATTACAAGGTCGTATTTTTTGTTATCTATTTCACAATTGTGTAAAACGATTGTTTGTTTATTTCCTAGGTTTTTAAATGACATAAGGTTTAGAATGACGGATGCAAAGGGTTGTTAAATGATTTCTATTTTCCTAAACTGTTAGTTCTTACGATTTTTTGGTTAGCTTAACCTGGGTCTGTTTGTTCAGGGTTGGAGAGAAAAGTATATCGATTCCGAAGAATGATTTTTTACTTTCTCGTGGCTAGTATAAGTTAAGGTGTTAACTTACTTAATCTTACTTAGGGGTAGTGATTGTGTTCAAGGGTTGGAGAATAGTAAATCGATCCACAAGGTTCAGGTATAATTAGAACGCGAGTAGTTCGTTAGATACTATTTTAAACTTACTAAGTCTAAGATTTATCCTGGGTCTGGTAAGAGGGGGGGTCAAGTGAAGGATGAATAACCGAAGTTCTTCACTGTTTATCCTAATTTGAATGATTAGTTTCGTTTAAAAATTTCTATTAGTCTTAGGTCTTTAGAAAGGGTTGGGTAGTGAATCGACGTTTGAGGTCGTTAGACACTAATTAAGTGGGTGGGGGAGAACAAAGTTGTTCTGTTTGATCCAAGGATAAGCCTTGATGATCAAATTTGAAATTTAATTAAGTAGAAAATGATTTAAGATCCAAGGATAAGCCTTGATGATCTGGTTTTAAAATTAAGTGAATTTAAGTTTTAATAAAATTTTAAATGTGTGTAAAGGAAAAATTTAGTGTTTTGATGATGTTAGTGGGTTTATGATTGCTGTTATGTTTTAGGTGATGGAGCTGGAACAACAGGATGATTTATGATTATTAACCATTTATTGTCATGCTACTAATTTTTATTTTTTATTTTTCAATAAATATTTTTCAAACATGTTTTGTATATTACTGCAGAATTTTAGGAAAACGATCTTAGATCTTTTTATCAATCGTTATTGTATATTAATAATTTTGTTTAGCGCCTGAAATGATTTTGAAGATTAACTTCAAGATTTTATGTTTGCAAATGAAAATCTAAATTCATTGCCAGTAGTATTCTAAATACAAAAGTTTGTTCTGGTTTTTGCCTAACTATCATATAGCTATATGGCAAGTTTCTACTTTGTCGTATGTCGTCTCTGGTTCGAGGTCTTCTTCCAATTCCGGGTAGTTCTGTTATGGTTCGGAATATTGGCTCTGATCTATTGAGTCGTAGAGACATTTCGATTAAATTATTGTCGTATAACATTTTGTAAATGTTTTTGTCTAATTTCTAATCTATTTTGGTTAATTCTAAGCTATTAAGGTCTTGTTCGAGACTTATGGTCGCACCAGATGAGTTAAGACCGAGTTGGTTAACTCATAGAGTAATTTCGGATAGGGTACACCGTCTGCTCGTCACGCTATCTTATTTTCGGCCGGATAGATTCGTGCAACTTCTTAGTCTAATACCGATCCTAATCTTACTCTTATACTATCTAGTCTCAGGTTGTTTAACTAGTCTCTGCTAGGCTCAATAGATCTAGGGTATACTGGTTTATTGCGGTTGCTGAAGTGCTCGGGAGAGTCCAACTAATTTCTAAGTTAAATTCAAATCTCTCTGGTGCTGAAATTACAAGTAACTTCAGCACTTACAAATAAGTGGGTTGTTAGTTAGATGGATCATGATTGGTTAATATTAAATACTTTACATTGGTAAAATATCTAAATTATCCAATCATAAAATGTAGTTTAGATCAGGTTCCATTTTGCTTTCTCTCAAAATTATTTTCATTTCTTATTTCATTTCTTAAAACAGCACGCATCATTTTTAAGTTATTACCAACTGATAGTCCTTTATGAAGCGTTATAATCAAAAATAGAACAAATACGGTGGTAAGAGGAAATGTACTATTAAAGATGACTTTTAAATCAAACCGCAGAGCTTGTATACTTTAAACGGACTGAACCAGAACTGAGATTTTTTGACAAAAATCCCCAAAACTTTACAGAACAATGATGCAATTATTTTCGTTGAAAAATTTAATGAAGCTTTATATGACACATTTCGTGAAAAAATAGCATAAAAGTTTTGTTTTCAGTTAACTTTTTAGATAAGAAAATGAGAATTAAAGCATTCTCTTTTAGAATATTAATTTACATTTTAATGACAAAAAAATATTTTCATTTCTTACGAAATGGCTTTAGATTTTGTATTTGTCATTATTTGACAGTTTAATTTCAATCGACGTCCTTATAGTCATTATCAATGTTTGAAATCCAATTAAACAACTCGGTTTTATAGTTAAATGAGGGGCTCAGTTTCAATTATTAGGACATATATAGTGGATTCAATGTGTTTTTTTTTCATCTTGTCCTTAATAAATGTTAATTTGCTCTTGCTGAATGTCTAAAATAAGTCTTATTTCCGAAAAAAAACAGTCATTTTGATGAATGTCGTGTTTTATAAGTTTTGTATCAGGTAAAGATACCGACCTTTATAGTCCCATCGGCTGCCGCATCAAAATATTTAACAGCAAGTGCTCTAGCCTTTGGCTTTAAAACAAATCACAAGATCATTTTAGTACCGCGCTTGATCAGATTATCAGGAGATATACATCCTAATCCTTGACCATGGTGTGACTATAACCAAATACGCAAAAAGTTACACTGCGATTGGAAAAATTCGAAACTCGAAATTTATACGCTCAAACTGACAAAGCTTTTACAAGAAAAGAAAACGAATAAAAAATTTAGTCAGAACACTAAGCATTGATTCATTTTATGGTTTCAGTTAAACTTGGTTCCATAAAAAACAATAACACATCATAGGCTCCAGATATCGAAAAGTTTGTCATAGGGTCATATCAACATGTAAATAAAAAAGGAGATGGGATGTTATTAATACCTAAAAAACAGAATCCAGATTAGAGGCCTAATTAGATTTGATAAAAAGAATGCTTCTTTTAGGTGATTTTTATTTCATTTGTTATATAGAGTTGGAAAAGAGTCACTGGAAACAATTTTAGTGCCAATGATCATGAAGTTGATATCAAAACTTTTTCGTCGCATCCAATAAACTTAATTGATTATATAGTCAGTGATAGTTCCGACTTTGATACATCAAATCATCTTTGGAGTTTAAACCTTACAAAACTGATAATTTTTCCGATAAAAAATCAACCTTTTAATCGTACAATCTATGGTTAAAAATATCCACAGACTTTTTTTGGGATCGAATTAAAAAAATTTGATTTAAAAATTTTTTAATTGAGAACTTACGCCACGAAAAAACGTTCCAAATTCTCATTAAAAATGTAATATATTGTAATAAAGCTTGTGCACCACTAAAAACAGCTTTCAATAGAAATGATTAAGCAAAAATTCAATTAGATGGAGATTCGTATATGAAAAAACTAATCAATAGACGAAAAACATGATCAACAGCACCGGAAAACTTGCAAGGATACAAGAAACTCATCAAAACCTCCCAATGAAACATCCCTGCTCTGAAATTTTTTCGGAGAAAAGATTACAGACAGACTTACATTGGCTGATCTTTATATTTCAAATTTTCACGATTAGGAAGTTTTTTCAAAATAACACTAATATTACTATTTCTGGAACACCTACTACCTCAAAAAAATTTAAAAAAAATCGGCATATCTAATTTTTGAGTTTAGATTTATTATATCATTAGATTGCAAAACGAACTAAGAAACCTCAACAGTTAACGACAGTGCAAATGGTATATACTCCATATTTTTTCTTCAAAAATATAATAAGTTTGGGAGGTTTCCGGTCAATCGGTGAATTGAAAAAGCACTCGTTACACCAGTATAAAAAAGGATGACCTGGTAGAACCACTACAATATGAACCACTATTCAGTCACCAGAACAATGTCTAAAAATTTCAGAAAATTTCTCTGAAAGCCAACGAACGAGTCCCTTGTGAAAGAAGATCGTATAAGTAAAAGTCATTTCTCTGTCCAAGAATCAAATCCAACAATAAATGCACAACTATACTGTACTGAATCATTTCAATAATCAATTCAGAAAAACAAAATTTTTGCTGCCTCTCTTCTTGATCTCTCATAGGCGTTTGCCTCCATCAACCAGCTTTTTCTAAAGAGCAAACTTCGAAACAAGTTGTTCTCAAGAATTCATATGAGCTGATTGAAATTTTTTTGAGCAAAAGACAGCAAAAAACAAAAGTTAGATAAACTGAATCAGATTGTATTAACCTAAATCAAAGCCTTCCACAAATTACGGTCCTTAGACCACTCATTCTTAATTCTTAGACAAAAAAAACTGAACCAGATTTACCAAAAAGTTGCAGAGTCCTTCAATACACTGATGATACAATGCTCTTTGATGACAAAAAAAGTAGAATTAGCTATCAATCAACTTGAGCAAATCTCAAAGATGTTCTAAAATACATTAATTTAAACTGAATGCCAAAAAACCGAGTTCATTCTATTCAGTTAATAATATAAAAATCAAAAAGATTAACAAAAGTTTCAATGAGTCGAAAAAAGATGAAATGAAGAAAAGTTGTAATCGATCAAACGTTAAATTTTCAACTGAAAACTACAACTTCATTCAATTGAATCAGAAATTATTTACAACTTATGCCTGAAAAATCATTGAACTTGGCTGTGGAAACTTGCTGCAACCGTCTTAAAAACGATTATTCTACAGACTTGAAAAAAATCGAAAGAATTATGCCTAAAAGGTTTTTCCTTATTTGGAAATTGCAGGGTGTTTTTGAAAAACTCAAAAAATTTTATTATCAACCTGTATCAGTTTAAATTTTCCAATTAATCAATTAGGTGAGCATTACTGAGAACTCATCTTCACACAGCAACTCATTAGCAAGTTTTTTGAAAATTTTTTTCATCAGTGCTCTATCAATTTGGAACCATATACTAGAATATAAGGTAGTTGCAAACGCTCTGACTTATAAAACAATTAAATTCAGACTTTGGATGTTTTTTTTTGTTCAAAAATTGTACCTTGAAGATGAAACTGTGGTAGCCTATGGAATCATTGGATGGATTTAATTGAAATTTACTTGACTGACAATGTTTTGCTAATTGCCATGTTTTACTGTTCTGATTTTCTTCATTTTCAATTTATCGGTTTTATCAAGAAAGTCAATATTCCTAAAGTTTGTTAGAATGAGATTTTTGTCACTTTAAAGTTGATTATACTTTAAAACACGTTTCATTGCCTTCATGGTTCATTGATACCTGTGAAGAACTCGGAGGGACCTTGACAGTGTTGTTTGTTTGTCTTGTTATAATTCATGCGAATTTTCTTTCTGTTGGCTGAATCTTTCCAATATCGTCACAGTGAACAGAATCAATAGAAATAATTTAGCCTTGAACGAAATTGAAGAGGAGGGAGCATATATCAGGATAGATTACAGAACCATTGGGTAGTAAAATGCTCAGTTTTTTTGTTTGGAATGTCAGGTTGGGTTTTTCTCATTTTACAGAGAAAAATTTGCAACAATTTTGTTAGCAACGGGAAACCGCACATAAGTCTTGTACAACGAAAAAAATGTAACTGATTGAACCACTTTTGAGTAGAATCTTTGAAGGTCTCGTTCCAGAAGGTTACCGAAGAACTGAGTTTTCATGGGTTCAAACGCAAAATCATGTTCTGAAATAAAGATTGGATCTGCAATCGTGACTTTGAGCCCAAAACAAAAGCTAAGGAAGCTTCTGAAAAATTACACAGGCCAACCTCCCGGAGGTAAAAGGCGAGGAGAAAACGACAGGGTATTTCTACTGGTGGAACAATCGGATCAAAAGTGGAACAGAAACCAAATTGATTATAGTTTTCTAACACTCAATTACAAAAAAAAAATTAAAACAAATCTTTAAGGATTGCTTTGTTATGTTGATTGATGTACTAATTATTTAGATGATATAGTTTTTCTTACAACGACGACGAATCGGAGTGGCGTTGAAGTGATTAGATGGATTAATGGGTCATATGAGGTTACCCAATGCGCAATTCAATCCAGATATGGAAGTCTGAAAAACAATTATAATTTTTTGGTTAACTTCAACGAAAGTTTTTTTCTCCTTGAGTTGAAGTTAAAAAACTTGCGTTGAAGTTAACCAAATAAATAATCGTTTTTCAGACTTCCATATCTGGAGTGAATTGCGCATTGGGTAACCTCATATGACCCATTAACCCAGCTAATCACTCGTCTAGATTGGTAGAGATATATTCACAATCTCATCACGATGTTTTCACAAACTCATTCCTTTCTCTATGAAGTGATTAAAATATCAACTACAAACAAATTTTGACATGCATTGTGCCTTTTTTGATAGCTCTCGAGAAATTATGTTTGTCTTCTACAGGAAAACTTTCGTTATTTGTACATTCTCGAAAAGATCGATACATTGTTTATTCCTGCAAAAAGAGTAACCAGCAAATAGAAATACGGCCAAAAAAAGTTCAACATGAAGTTAGATCAGAATAAAAAGTATCACATAAAATAATAAATAAATTTAGAAAGATTTTAATGTTTATCGCTGCGCTGAAAAAAATTGAAGACTTTTTTCATATTCTCACAAAAACTTCATCCCTGACGTCTTCATTTTGTTTTTTTTTGGATACCCAAACAAGATATTATCATTTAAAAATAGCTCTCAGGGTTGACTTCCGACTAAAGACAGATATGCATTTCATGAAAAATAACTGTCATACAAATCCTATCTATGAAGATTGTATGATTAACATTTTTTCACATTCTTTTTAAGGAATGTTATTTGGTCATCAAATTTATAAATTGTTTTTGGAAAAAAAAGGTTTATCATACAATTTCTGACGCAAAAAATTACGAGGTAATCGCGATAGAAAAAACACCATTTCCACAAGAAAATTTCCCCCTCCAATTTTGCTTATGAAACTGCAGAATTGAAGCCAACAGGACTGTTTAAATCTTTAAAAACAAGTTTGGTTTTGGAATTTGCATAAAAGGTCATAAATTTTTTTTTTAAAGAATGGAAAATCTCATACATTTTATCATACTATCAAAAAAAATTTGTTAAACATAATAGATACTGTTATACATCATTTGTATGACTAACACTTCGTCATCAGGACTGGTACGACTGGAGAGTAGAATACGTGTGAGGCGATCGGGAGGAGGGGGGTGGTTGGAGATCCCCAGATTTTAAGATAGGGAATAGAACATCCGGTCTCCAAGCTATGTATTAAGATAGGGAATAGATTTCCTATGTTTTAAGATAGGGAATGGGTTTACCAATGTATTAAGATAAGGAATGGTAAGGTTTCAGCGTGATGGTAAGTTTCAGAAAGTTTATTCGGCGCTCGATTTTACCATGTTTTAAGTTCGTCTTCACCAATCCGATAGGGTTTAGACTTCTCAATGTAATGAAATATGTTTTAAATTTTGTTCTAAGACATTTGAATTTTTTTTGAAAGTGTCTGAAAATATGCTAAAACTTAACTGAAGCTTCAAAAAAGAAATGAAGTTTTTCGGAAAAAAAATTAAATTACTGTAAATTGTTTTATTACAGTTGAAAAGTTAAATAACATATAAATCATTGCACCGCATAAAATTTTACTAGAGTTTATAGGTTAAGTTTACAAGTTCAAAAGTTTAGTATGTATTCCATCATTAAGTACTTTCCCTTTTTGGGTAAAAACAACTGAGTTCTTTTTGTTTAGTTAATTAATATCTTCCGATTAAATGGTTGGCGGTTTTCAATCCGCGATCCTTCGACTTCAAATTTAAAGTTTCATCCATCCCCAATATCTTCTAGCGTTCTTTTGTTGAGATCAATGCTACTGATTTTGAATTTGTCGCTCTTACTATCAAAGCAGCAATAGCTCTTGCTGCACAGGAACAACATTTCAGTACAGCGAAATTCTTCTATGAAAAATCCAGGTTCTCGTTTGTCATGCTTTTTGTGATAAGCGCGGCATGTACATGGAAAAAAACTTCTTCTTTGCAGCAGCTATAAAATCTTCACTATAATTTCGACGACCTAGTGTCCATTGAGCTTTCTTCTCAGGTAATATACAATCGTCCAGGTTAATTTCTGCTAATGCTAGTTACAAAAAGTCCGTGTCCATCTCAAATTCGTCGAATTTATTCTCATCGCAATAATTGTGGAACGAATTGTAGTATAACTCCAACATTCTAAGTTTGTCGTATTGAAGAAAGAAAAACCCTACAATAATTGGTTCTCTATGTTCAATTATTGACTTCAGTAGTTCTACTTCATATAAGTCTTTTTTCTCAACATTCAATCGCTTGAAATATTTCTCATTTATCGCTTTGTGTGTCCTCTTTTCGCCGCGATCTTTGGTTATCATGTGTCTGGATCTGCTCATATTTTGATAACCATACGAGCTGATACCGAGAAGCTTCATTGTCTCAGCGACAACTCCAGAGTGTGGATTCTCGTCTCCTTCTCGTCGAGCATCAACAACAGATTGAACAAAATTGTTGAAAAATTTCCTAGGTGTATACTCAACAAATCAAAAAAATTTTGTACATCAAAGTTCAAGACTTAGATAGAAACTAAGAAGGGGTGTGATGATTGAACCAGTTTCTAAATTAAAACTGAAAATCAATATTCGTTGTAGGTTTTTCAGCAAATCATTTTCTTTGGCATAGTTTTTCATGTATTCTCCTATATCGTTAGGGCAGACGTGAATATTTTGATCATTAGAGGAAAATTTGAAAATTTGAATAATTCATTTCGTCGGAATTATTAAATCGCATTGCATATAGTCAAAAAGAAATCCATTCTTAATTTTTTCAAGTAAAGAATCAGTAGACAGAGGTTTTTTAAGGAAAATTTTTCTTGACATGTTTCTTGAACGAAGAATCTACTTTAAATTGTTCCCACTACTCACACTCCCACTTTTCCTGAATATTATAACCTGTTATTTTTGTGTACTCTCATCTCAACATATCCATTTTTCGCCTCCTATTTCCCCTTTCTTGGCATGAGCAGAAGTGATAGTAGCAAGCCAAGCTTCGAACATTGTTTTACAGTGATCACAGTAGCCATCAACATGGAAACATTCAATTTCATTCTGCTTTTTGCTAGTAAAAAAACTCCTAATTTTACCCTCCGGTCTCAATTCTTTATAGAAGGACATAAGCATATTCTCGCATTTTTTTGTTCTGTTATTTCTGGCTTAAAACCGATCATTTTCAGAGTCATACTCCCATCTTGTGTAAATTTCGGTCGGCATCACTTGGTACATTGAGAATGAATATAACTCGCCAGCGTCAACTCCAACTATTGCTGAGCGTAAAGACGTATTGCTGCTATGATAGTGAGAGCGACATATTAACAAAAGAACGCTAGAAGATACTGGGGATAGACCATTGTCCAAATACAGCCAAATTCTTGATGAAATTGCAAATTTGAAGTCGATGAATTGCGGTTTCAAAACCTCCGACCGTTTAGTCGAACATATGAACAAACTAAAAAAAAGGACTCAGCTATTTTACCCGAAAAAGGAAGCACTTTATGATAGAATCCATTCAAGGCTTTTGAACTTATAAATTTAACCTGTAAACTGTAGTAATTTTTGATAGGATGCAATGATTTTCATGTTATTTATTCTTTCAACTTGTAATTAAAAAATTTACAGTATTTTTTTTTCTGAAAAAATTTTTGTCTTCTTTGAAGCTTCACCTAAGTTTCAGCATAATTTCAGTAGAAGCCTTCTCTGAGTCCAATCTTATTTTGTTCCTAAATCATATGGAGGAGCCGATCACATAGAAAACTGCCTGAAGCCAAACCAGAATTCATGAAACGCAACTTTCAAAGTGTCGGTTTTCTGACAAAAATAAATACAAGTTTTGAACAAGACTGCTCGTATCGAGTGCTTTTTAAGATCTATGTAACAATATTAACATGAAAAAATTAAATGTAACAAAAAAAATTCAACTTTTGATAATTTTTGTAAAAATCATCCCACTACACGCCATATAATGTAACAAGTGATAGATTTTGTTTCTAGTTCCAAGTTGATTGTAGCAAAAAAGCTTCCTTCAGGCAAACCGCAACGATTAAGGACCAATCAAATCTCTCTCACCCCTTAATAACGCAAAATGTATTGCGCGTTGATTTTCCCATTTTAGCCGAATTGGCAATCTTGTAACCACGATTACAAAAAAGTATCTTGCGCGCAATTTCCTTCTTGAAAAATGTTTGTGTAAATAGAAAACCAAATTTCCGACGAAAAATTTTAAATGAGTCACGACCAGTTTTTACTTCAAAAAAAGGAGCAATAAAAGCATATTTAGTGTTGAGAAGACTTCTTTGCAAGAACTGATCACATAAAAAATTGCCCTAAGCTAAACCAGAATCCATCTGTTAACGTTAATCTATATTCCGACAAAAAAGAACTTGGAAAACAATTTCCAAAGTGTTTTTTGAGCAACTGGACTGATTGCGGCAAAGAATTATTGCTCACGTTGTTTTTTTCATGCGAAAAAAAACCTGTGAATAGAAAACTAATCTTGCGACCAAAAAAATGTCCTATGAGTCAAAGTTAGTTTTTGGTTCTAATTTATTAGGAATTGCCCCATTACCAAGTTTAAAGTCGAAACGAGTTTTTTGCACCGATCGATCGCATACACGTTTGCTGATTACAAATAAGAATGCATGAAACACAACTATAAAAAAAAACAAATTTGGAAAATTAATAGTAAAAATTTTTGATAAAATTTAAAGAAAAATTTTAGTATTCGCTTTTATTTGAAAATCTGGAATGCTTACGTTAAAACAAGCAACTTGAGCGTATTTCAAAAAAAATTTGAAGAGAAAATGGGTTTTTGGATTTCAATTTTATTCCGAATTGAGAAGGAACTGTCCAAATTGTTTTGTAAGTGACAGGACGAGTTCATGAAACCCATATTCATGAAACCCATAATGAAACAAAGTAAGTTGATATTTATCTGACGAAAAAAAAACAATTTTCGATCAAGACTGCTAGTATTAGGTAAAACAGTCACAATGCAGTGATTGTTGGTGCTCGCAATAAAAACAAGCTAGTATTGAGAATTCTTCTCGGTTTTTGCAATAGATCCTGCTCCGTGCAAAATTTTTCATGAACTGGCCTATATCATCGTGACCAACTTCACAATTTTTAAAAATTATGAGGATTTGAGAACATTTTGACTTCAAGTGATCTGGTGACTCAATTTCAGAAACTGCTTCTCCAAAAATTTCTTTGAGTCGACTTTTTTTCAATCAACTTCTTCTCGATTATCGATTTTTTGTGGGGAAAGTGTGTTTTTGAGAAAACCCCGACTCCGCGTTTATTGTTGCAAGCCTAATCCTCTCTAAAAGTAACAATTTTTACTGTTCATTCAAGACGCATCAAATCCCTATTGAGATCTTCTTCCGAATGATGTTCATGGTCATGGCAAGCACAGAAGTGGAAGAATCATCCAGCCGCTTTAAAACAATTTCACATTGCTGCTAAAACTCATCCACTGAAAAAGTTCCAAACAGTTTTTGTCTACGAGCAGTGAACTGTGATCAGGATAAATAAATCAGGATAAGTTTTTTTGTGCGTTCCGACTGTTTACTGTAAAAAAAAAAGACTCTTGCGCGCCCTTTCTTTAAAAAAAATGTTTCAGCGATGAGTAAACTTAACATGCGACAAAAAGGGTTGGGTTTAGTTTTTGTTCTCGGATATTTATAGGAATTTAGCAACTAGCAATTAGAGAGTTGCTCATCTAGATGATAACAATTTTTGAAAAAGGAAAATCTTTTCGAAAAAGAAATTACAAATTTTTTGTTCGAGCTTTTAGATTGTCTACAGACAAAAAACTATCTTGCGCGCAATTTTTTTTCTGAAATTGTTTCTGTGAGTGGAAAACAAAATTCCAACGAGAAACAATATGGGTCGAGATCCATTTTCAAGGCTTAATTATAAGGATTTTCCCATCTAATTTTCTAAGTGTCAGGACAACTTATTTGCAGGAACCAATTACATATAAATTAGCTTGAAACCAAATCAGAACGCATGAAACTCATTTTATAAAATTTATAATTTGCCGATGAAAAAGTGTTAAAAAAATTAAAAAAATTTTTGAGCGTCTGATCTGCTGATAAACAATCAAAATTATCTTGCGCGAATTTTTTGAAGTGTTTGTGAGTAAAAAACTAAGGCTAAGAGAAAAATGGCTTCATAAGGATCGACTTTAGTTTAGCTTTTTTAATTAAAAAACTGCCGATTTAGCTTTTTAAGTGTCGTGACAATTTTTCTGAACGAAGCGATTTCATAAAAAATGCCTAAAAATAAATCAGAATGCATGAAACCCAACTTCCCAAGCTGCTGCTTTTCTAAAAAAAAACAAGAACAGCTTATGAAAAATTGCTCGTATCCGGGCAAACCCCTGAACTTGTTTTTTGCGTTTTAAGATGTATGGAGCAGTAATGACATGAAATAGTTATCTGTATTGAAATAAAAAAGAAAGAAAGTTAAAAACTTGAGATTTTTCGTAAAAATCAGCACATCAAGCGCCATATAATTTACCAGAAGATTTATTTCTTTCCTTGTTCCAAATTTAATGTAGTAATTAGGCGTTGGCAAGGGAAATGGAAACGATTTCTAAGACCGATTAAATCTCCATTACCCCTTAATAGCGTGAAATGTTGCGCGTTGATTTTCCTGAATAAATTAGCCGAATTGGCAATCTTGTAACCGCCATTACAAAAAAGAAGATAGTTGCGCGCAATTTTCGTCTTGAAAAAGGTTTGTGTAAAAGGAATGTCGAAGGAGTAGTGTATAATCCGACAAAAAACATTTCTGGAAAACACTTCTAAAGTGTCTTTTGAGCATCTGGACTGATTACGGCAAAAAAATGTATCGCTCACGCTATTCTTTTTTTTTCTGAAAATTTTTTATCTTAGTAAAAACCTGAGCTTGCCATAAAAAAAACTTCATAGAAACTTAGCTTGATATTATAATTTTAAATTAAACTTTTGCCCATCTAGCTTTTTTAGTGTCAGGACGACTTTTTTTCAGGAACCGATCACATACAAAATTGACCGAAATTAAACAAAAAATCAAAACATCCAACTTTTCAAGTTACCTTTTTCCGACAAAAAGTAAAAACAAACTTTGAAAGAGAAAGTCAAAAATTTTTGAGCGGTCTGGTCTGCTTACAGGTAGAAAAAGTAACGTGTGCGAAATTTTTCATTTAAACTGTTTGTGTGAGTAGAAAACTACACTTGCGACAAAAAAAATTACATGAGATCGAGTTTGAAAAACTTTTTCCCAATTAATGAGTTGCTTATGTTGCTTCTTTAATGTAAGGACGACTTTTTTGCAGGAACCGATCCGAAACAAAGATGCTAGGAAGTAGATAAGAAATTGAAAAGTCCAACTTGTAAACTTGATTTGTTCTCCGACAAAAATAAAACAAAGAAGTTTTGAGAAAAGATTTTGAAAACCTATTCTGGGTTTCTGGACTTTTTACGAGCCAAAAACTTTTAGTGCAGTTCAAAAAACTGTTTGTGTGATTAGAAAACCGAGCTTGCCACAGAAACAGATTCATAGGAACCGAGTTTGAAACTAATCGTTTTTAATAAAACATTTGTCTATCTATTTTTTTTACTGTCAGTACGGTTTTTTTGAGGAACCGAATACGTACAAAGTTGCCTGAAACTACGACCAAATTCATAAAACCCAACATGAAACAAAAATGATCGATTTTCGTCCGACGAAAAAAAAAAATTTTTGATCAAGACTGCTCGTATCAGGTTGAAGCCCTGACACTTACGACTGTCTTTTAAGATGTTTGGAGTTGTAATAACATAAAAAAATTGAATGTAATAACCTTCAAAAAAGAAATATTAAAATTTGAAGTTTTTCAAGAAAATCCTTCCTACACTCGCTATATAAAGTACAAAGTGATAGTTTTCACTCCTAATAACAAATCTTGTCAAATAAGTTTCCTTCAACTAATTTCGAACAGTTTTTAAGACGAAATAAATCTTCGCTTGAGCGTTAATTGGCGAATTTTTGACCCCTAAACGAAAATTGCGCGCATTTTTTTTGAAAATGAGGCAAAAATAGATCCATATGCAATGAGTTTTTTCACTCACTAGCCTATTTTTTCGACCAATTAGTCCGTTTGAAGTCGGGACAAGTTTTTGCATCAACCGATCTCTTACAATTTTGCCTGAAAATTAATCAGAATGCTTGAATTACAATTTTCAAAAAAGAGTTTTTTTCCGACAAAAAAAACCTGAAAAATAACTCTAAACACGAAGCTCTGCAGATACTGGTTTCGTTTCACTGTTCTTTCACGACGCACGAGTCCCCAATTGTGATCTTCTTCCGAATGTTTTTCATGGTCCTGGTACGCACAGAAGTGGAAGAAGCAACCATCAGCTTTAAAAACAGTTTCACAATGCTGATAAAACCCTTCCACTGAAAAAGATCTTAACTATTTTTGTCTACGAGCAGAAAACTGTTATCAGGAAAAATAACTTGAAATTTTTTTTGAGCATTTGGACTGTTTACAGTAACCAAAAGACAAAAGAAAACTTCCACTAAAGTCGGGTTTATTTTTTGTTCTCTTTTTGTAAGGAATTGTTCAACTGGAATTTATAGAGTCAGGACATTTTTTTTGCAGCAATCACGAACAGTTTTTTGTTCAAACGAACCAAAATGCAAGAAAAACAAAATTGAAATTTGTTTTTTTACCGATAAAAAGTTTGAAGCATAAATTTGAAGTTTTTTTTGGATCGAGTTTCGTTTTTTATTCACTTAATAAATGCCCAAATAGCATTTTGAGTGTCAAAATTGCGCTGATGATTTTCAAAATTGATTTTTTTTAAAAAAAAAAACAGACTTTGAGAAACAATTTTGAATTTTTTTTGAGCATCTAGACTGTTCACAGTAAGAAATATATCTTGCGCGAAACTTTTTAGAACATATATGGATCGGGTGTGCTTACGGATCAAGTTTGTCTTCAAAATTATATGGATCGAAATAGTTTTCTAGTCTTTTGTCATATAGATTTGCCTAACTAGAAATGTTAGGTTTAGAAACACTTTATTGCAGGAACGTATGACATAAGAAATTGCCTGAAACTACGACTGGATGCATGAAATCCACTTTTCATATTTCTAGACTAGACCAAGTTGAAATAGTTTTTCTCGCAGTTTGAGTTTTCTACTCAAACAAACCATTTAAAAAAAATGCGCTGATGATTTTTACTGTAACAGTCCGGATGCACAGAAAAAAAAATTCGATTTAAGTTTGAAATTTTTTTCAAGTTCTCTTTGTCAGAGTAAAAACCAACGCTGAAACTTGGATTTTATGCACTTTGGTTTGGTTTCAGTCAAATTTGTTCAATGGTCAGTTCCTGCAAAATGTTGTCTTGAGACGAAAGATGGCAACGGGTCAATTCTTTTTTTTAGAATAGTTTTTTGAGCATCTGGACTGTTTCAGGCAAAGAAAAAGATCTTTCGTGCATTTTTTAAGAGATGTTTGTGAGAAAAAAAAACTGAATTTACGACGAAAAATAAATCATATGGGTGTAGATCAGTATTTGTTGCTAAATTTCAAGGAGTTACCCAACAAGAACTTTAAGTGTCAAGGCAATTTTTTGCGGAAGCCGAAAGCATAAAAATATGCCTGAAATTAAACCAGAACTCATGGAATCCAAAATTAAAGTTGATTTTTCGAAAGTTGCGGGTATTTTTTTTGAAAACTGTTGGTGTAAGTAGAAAACTTAACTTGAGGCAAAAATAGATCCATATTCATTCACTAGCCTTTTTCTACTAGTTTTGATCATTCACTAGCCTTTTTTAGCCAATTAGTCTGTTTGAAGTCGGGACGAATTTTTGCATCAACCGATCTCTTACAAATTTGCCTGAAATTTAATCAGAATGCTTGAATTATAATTTTCAAAAAAGAATTTTTTTCCGACAAAAAAAATCCTGAAAAATAACTCTAAAAACGAAGATCTGCCGATACTGGTTTCGTTTCACTGTTCTTTCACGACGTACGAGTCCCCAATTGCGATCTTCTTCCGAATGTTTTTCATGGTCCTGGCACGCACAGAAGTGGAAGAAGCAAACATCAGCTTTAAAAACAGTTTCACAATGCTGATAAAACCCAACCACTCAAAAAGATCCGAACTATTTTTGTCTACGAGCAGAAAACTGTTATCAGGAAAAATAACTTGAAAAACTTTTTTTGAGCATTTGGACTGTTTACAGTAAAAAAAAGGCTCTTGCGCGCATTTTTTTTTAAAACGGTTTCAGTGATGAGTAAACCTAACTTGCGACAAAAAAAAACTTCCACTAAAGTCGGTTTTATTTTTTGTTCTCTATTTTTAAGGAATTGTTCAACTGGCATTTGTAGAGTCAGGACAACTTTTTTTGCAGCAATCACGAACAGTTTTTTTGCAAACGAACCAAAATGCAAGAAACACAAATTTAAAAATTGTTTTTTTTTACCGATAAAAAGTTTGAAGCATAAATTTAAATTTTGTTTGAGCATCTGGACTGTTCACGGTCAAAATGCACCTTATGCGTTCTTTTTCTTTATTGTGTGGAGGTAGACAATTAAACTTCTGACGAAATTTTTTTTCAAATGAATCGAGTGTAATTTTTTCTTAATTATGAACAAATGCCCATTTAGTATTTAGCATTTAGAGAGTTGCCCATCTAGCTTTTTAAGTGTCAGGACATTTTTTGCAGGAATTGATTGCGTACAAAGTTGCTTAAAACCAAACCAGCCTTCTTGACATTTGAGTTTTAGAGCATTTGTGTTGTTTACAGGCAAGAAAATGTCTGGCGCGCTTTTTTTGTTGTTCAATAATTTTTGTGTGAGAAGATAACTGAACTTGCAACGAAAACTGTTTCTTTTTTTTGGATCAAGTTTAGTTTTTTATTCACTTAATAAAAAATTGCCCAAATAGCATTTTGAGTGTCAAGATGATTTAATGCATGCAGCCCAACTTTCAAAATTGATTTTTTTTTCAAAAAAAAACAGACTTTGAGGAACAATTGTGAATTTTTTTTGAGCATCTAGACTGTTTACAATAAGAAGTATATCTTGCGCGAAACTTTTTAGAACATATATGGATCGGGTTTGCTTACGGATCAAGTTTTTCATTAAAATTATATGGATAGAAATTGTTTTTTAGTCTTTTGTCATATAGAATTGCCTAACTAGAATTGTTAGGGTTAGAAACACTTTATTGCAGGAACGGATGACATACGAAATTGCCTGAAACTACGGTTGAATGCATGAAATTCCCTTTTCATATTTCTAGACTAGACCAAGTTGAAATAGTATTTCTCGCAGGTTAAGTTTTCCACTCAAATAAACCATTTAAAAAAAATGCGCTGTTGATTTTTACTGTAACAGTCCGGATGCACAGAAAAAAAAATTTCGATTAAAGTTTGAAATTTTTTTCAAGTTCTTTTTGTCAGAGTAAAAACCAACGCTGAAACTTGGATTTATGCACTTTGGTTTGGTTTCAGTCAATTTTGTTCAATGGTCAGTTCCTGCAAAAAGTTGTCGTGAGACGAAAAGTGGCAACGGGTCAATTCTTTTTTTTTAGAAAAAAAAATGGAAAACAGTTTTTTGAGCATCTGGACTGTTTCAGGCAAAGAAAAAGATATTGCGTGCGTTTTTTAAGAATTGTTTGTGTTAAAGAAAAACTGAATTTGCCACGAAAAGTAAATCATATGGGTTTAGATTAGTATTTGTTGATAATTTTCAAGGAGTTGCCCAACAAGAACTTTAAGTGTCAAGACAATTTTTTGCGGGAGCCGAAAGCATAAAAATATGCCTGAAATTAAACCAGAATTCATGGAATCCAAATATTAAAGTTGTTTTTCCCGACAAAAAAAAACAATATTTGAGAAAAGTTGTGTAAATTTTTTCTGAGCGTCTGGTCTGAGTACAGGCAAACAAAATATTTTGCAGGCAATTGTTTTTTGAAAATTGTTTGTGAAAAATTGCATAACTAGCAACTTTGTTGTCAGGTCGACAATCTGGGATACAAGGTAAAAGTACCGCGTAGCTTGCCAGTTAATTTTGGTGAATTCAATCCATCGCCTGAGGAAAAATCAATACTGTAAAAGTACCCTAAAAGAAAGACGATTTACAGTTTTCAGACAATTTTAAGAGAAACGAAAGATTGGCAAAAATATTTTTTGGTTTTGTAGGATGCGTTTGCTTAATTGATAATGCAACTTTGTCCAATCGCTTGACACGTTTCGTTTTATAACAATTTTGCTTTCTGATCAAAATTATAGAACTGTTTTTTTCCAGAAGCATTTTTTGAGTAAAAACGCAGTCATTTGATTCACAGTGAAATAAAAAAAACTGCAAAAATATTCTGCTACTGCTTCCTAACTGATTTGTGCAGTAGGCGCTCAGCAATTACATCCTTCAGAATATGCGAAAAACTCTTTTGCACGTCAAAAATCAACAAAAAAAACCTCTGGATTACCCGCAGACAATTATTTCTTAAAACGTTTTACAAATATCAAACAAAATTTTCAGTTGTTTTGTTTATTGGTTTTTCAAGAAAACTGATAATCGTATTTGTTCGGACTGAGTTTGTTTCAGTCAAAAAACCGAACGACAATTGTAGCGCGCGGATGTAACCGGAAACTTTAGTTTTTTGCGAATGTGCTTGCGCTACTTTAAGGTTACATTAGGCTAAGACTTTTGATTTTCTAAATTTTGTTTAAGCGATGGATGCTTGCAGCAAATTTTTGTACAAAAACTACTTAACATTTATATTCAATCTTGTGCGCGGGAAGTTTTATACAAAATTTTTGAGAAGAGTTTGCTCAAGTTGAGCTTAAGTATTTGACAAGAAACATTCCTTAAAAATCTAACTCTTTCATGAAGAATTTCGTGAGCATATAGTGATGATATAAAGCAAATTGAATATGTCCATAACCGAAATTTAAAAATCCTGAAGGCGCTTTGCAATCAATCAAAATGGTTTGATTTTGTTTTCGTAAAACAACCTATAGCTGACAAAATTGCTCGTTAAGACACTAATACGATTTAAAAATCAATCATAATATTTTTAATGTGTATACATGTACAAAATTACAAAATTTTAAAAACAAAAAATTCCAATTATTAGAAGTGCCTCTAATTTTGAGCTAGCTCTTTTTTGAACAACTGATCTGGTTACGGGCAAAAAATCATCTTTTTTTGCAAACAATTTGTGGGAAAAGAAAACCAAACTTGCAGCGAAAAAAAATCATATGGGTCGAGATCAGTTTTTATTGTTAAATTATAAGGAGTTGTTCAAATAGCTTTCATAGTGTCAGGACGACTTTTTTACAAGAACTGATCTTACAGAAAATTTTCTAAAGTTAAACCAGAATGCATGAAACCCATTTGTCAAAGTTATTTGTTTCCGACGAATTAAAAGTGAATTTTGAAAATTAATTTCCAAATTGTTTCTTGAGTATCTGGACTGTTTGCGGGTAAAAAAAAGTATCATGCGTGCTTTTTTCAAAATGTTTGTGTGAGTAGAAACCCTATACGGGCGACAATAATTTCTTATGGGTAGAGATCAGGTTTCAATTTAATTTATACAGATTTGCTCAAATAGCATTTTTTTGAAAAAGTTTTTCTGTGTGAGTAGAAACTAAACTTAACTTGCAACTGAAAAAGTTTCCAATGGGTTCGAGTTTAGTTTTTCTTAAAATAAAAGGATTATACAACTAGCATTTTTTCAGGGCGTCCATGCGGGACATGAGGCAAAAATCATCAAAAAAAAAATGTCCCGTATTACCCACAATAAATTTTTCCATAAATTTTTAAAAAAAATCAAACAACATTTTTCCCTTACCCTTTGTTTATTGACTTTACAAGAAAACTGATAATCATATTTGTTCAAATGGAGTTTGTTTTCAGTCATATTACTGAACGAGAGTTGTAGCGTGCGGATGTAGCCGGAAATATTTTCTTTTTTCTTGCTAGTTTTCTCACGCTACCTTATTTTAACACAATTATATAATAAATTTTCCGAATTGCTCTTAAGGCTACGGCTGCTTACAGCAAGATTTGTACAAAATTTAGTTAAGTTTCAAATTAAACTTTTTTGCCAGGAAGAATTGAACAAAAGTTTTGAGAAAGCTCAGCTGATTTTTTTCATATGAAAGCTTTGTAAACTAAGAAATTTGACGAGAAAAATTCCAGAAAAATGTCATATTTTAATGCAAAATTACATGAACTGCAGTGATATATAAAACCAATTGAATATCTTCAAGTCGGAGATTAAAAGTAACTGATGGCGCTATCAAATCATTCATTTTGGATTGATTTATGTAACAAAACACGAGACTTTGTCTTGCGTGCGTTTTTTGAAAAAAATTGAAATGAGAAAAAAGCTTAAATGCAAAAAAAAAATTCCAATGGACCAAGTTTATTTTTTCACTAAAACATAAAGAACTGCCACGCTAGCATTTTCACTGACAGGTTGTCAATTTGAGACACCAGGAAAAATGAATAATCTAAAAGTGCCGCGTACCGCGTCAGTTAATTTCCAATTACCATCTTTAATTGATTTTTTTTGTCCGACGTTTTTTTTGTAAACAACATCTTCAAAAAACAGAATTCTTCTTCATAAACTTTGAATTGGATAACCAGCAAAAATTTACACAATTATTTTTGTTTAAATAGCAAAAAACTTTTAGTTTTAATCACTAGTTTTTAATTTCCCATTCAGAGTTAATTTTACCTGTTAAACTTAATTAAACTTGCCAGCAACTAACAACAATTCAAAAAACAGAGAAGAAACAGTACCAATAATTAACTTCATTTCTTTAGATCTAAAAAAAGCAGGATTAACCCTTTTCAACGAGAAACCATCCAAATCAGAATTATTGATCAAAAAAGCAAATGGACAAAACATGCAAACACAAAAAACCAGAAAGAAAAACAATACCAAAAAACTGATCCCTAAAACATAACGAGTTCAATTACAGATTGATTTGTTCAACAATTATCCGATAATTTTCGAATTATGCAGAAGCCAGAAAACTCTTTTCCATTTATTGTTGCTATTGTTCAGTTTTTGATGTTGTTTTTATATTTTAAGTTCGTCTTCACCATTCCGATAGGGTTTAGACTTCTCATGTAATAAAATAAGTTTTAAATTTTGTTCTCAGACATTTGAATTTTTTTGAAAGTGTCTGAAAATATGCTAAAACTTAACTGAAGCTTCAAAAAAGAAATGAAGTTTTTCGGAAAAAAAATTAAATTACTGTAAATTGTTTTATTACAGTTGAAAAGTTAAATAACATATAAATCATTGCACCGCATAAAATTTTTCTAGAGTTTATAGGTTAAGTTTACAAGTTCAAAAGTTTAGTATGTATTCCATCATTAAGTACTTTCCTTTTTTGGGTAAAAATAACTGAGTTCTTTTTGTTTAGTTTATTCATATCTTCCGATTAAATGGTTGGCGGTTTTCAATCCGCGATCCGTCGACTTCAAATTTAGAGTTTCATCCATCCCCAATATCTTCTAGCGTTCTTTTGTTGAGATCAATGCTACTGATTTTGAATTTGTCGCTCTTACTATCAAAGCAGCAATAGCTCTTGCTGCACAGGAACAACATTTCAGTACAGCGAAATTCTTCTATGAAAAATCCAGTTTCTCGTTTGTCATGCTTTTTGTGATAAGCGCGGCATGTACATGGAAAAAAACTTCTTCTTTGCAGCAGCTATAAAATCGTCACTATAATTTCGACGACTTAGTGTCCATTGAGCTTTCTTCTCAGGTAATATACAATCGTCCAGGTTAATTTCTGCTAATGCTAGTTACAAAAAGTCCGTGTCCATCTCAAATTCGTCGAATTTATTCTCAGCGCAATAATTGTGGAACGAATTGTAGTTTAACTCCAACATTCTAAGTTTGTCGTATTGAAGAAAGAAAAACCCTACAAAAATTGGTTCTCTATGTTCAATTATTGACTTCAGTAGTTCTACTTCATATAAGTCTTTTTTCTCAACATTCAATCGCTTGAAAAATTTCTCATTTATCGCTTTGTGTGTCCTCTTTTCGCCGCGATCTTTGGTTATCATGTGTCTGGATCTGCTCATATTTTGATAACCATACGAGCTGATACCGAGAAGCTTAATTGTCTCAGCGACAACTCCAGAGTGTGGATTCTCGTCTCCTTCTCGTCGAGCATCAACAACAGATTGAACAAAGTTGTTGAAAAATTTCCTAGGTGTATACTCAACAAATCAAAAAAATTTTGTACATCAAAGTTCAAGACTTAGATAGAAACTAAGAAGGGGTGTGATGATTGAACCAGTTCCTAAATTAAAACTGAAAATCAATATTCGTTGTAGGTTTCTCAGCAAATCATTTTCTTTGGCATAGTTTTTCATGTATTCTCCTATATCGTTAGGGCAGACGTGACTATTTTGATCATTAGAGGAAAATTTGAATTACGGGCTTCATTTTGTCGGAATTATTAAATCGCATTGCATATAGTCAAAAAGAAATCCGTTCTTAATTTTTTCAAGTAAAGAATCAGTAGACAGAGGTTTAGCGTGCGGATGTAGCCGGAAACATTCTTTTTTCTTGCTAGTTTTCTCACGCTACCTTATTTTAACACAAATATATAATAATTTTTCCGAATTGCTCTTAAGGCTACGGCTGCTTACAGCAAGATTTGTACAAAATTTAGTTAAGTTTCAAATTAAACTTTTTTGCCAGGAAGAATTGAACAAAAGTTTTGAGAAAGTTCAGCTGATTTTTTTCATATGAAAGCTTTGTAAACTAAGAAATTTGACGAGAAAAATTCCAGAAAAATGTCATATTTTAATGCAAAATTACATGAACTGCAGTGATATATAAAACCAATTGAATATCTTCAAGTCGAAGATTAAAAGTAACTGATGGCGCTATCAAATCATTCATTTTGGATTGATTTATGTAACAAAACACGAGACTTTGTCTTGCGTGCGTTTTTTGAAAAAAATTGAAATGAGAAAAAAGCTTAAATGCAAAAAAAAAATTCCAATGGACCAAGTTTATTTTTTCACTAAAACATAAAGAACTGCCACGCTAGCATTTTCACTGACAGGTTGTCAATTTGAGACACCAGGAAAAATGAATAATCTAAAAGTGCCGCGTACCGCGTCAGTTAATTTCCAATTACCATCTTTAATTGATTTTTTTTTGTCCGACGTTTTTTTTGTAAACAACATCTTCAAAAAACAGAATTCTTCTTCATAAACTTTGAATTGGATAACCAGCAAAAATTTACACAATTATTTTTGTTTAAATAGCAAAAAACTTTTAGTTTTAATCACTAGTTTTTAATTTCCCATTCAGAGTTAATTTTACCTGTTAAACTTAATTAAACTTGCCAGCAACTAACAACAATTCAAAAAACAGAGAAGAAACAGTACCAATAATTAACTTCATTTCTTTAGATCTAGAAAAAGCAGGATTAACCCTTTTCAACGAGAAACCATCCAAATCAGAATTATTGATCAAAAAAGCAAATGGACAAAACATGCAAACACAAAAAACCAGAAAGAAAAACAATACCAAAAAACTGATCCCTAAAACATAACGAGTTCAATTACAGATTGATTTGTTCAACAATTATCCGATAATTTTCGAATTATGCAGAAGCCAGAAAACTCTTTTCCATTTATTGTTGCTATTGTTCAGTTTTTGATGTAGTTTTTATATTTTAAGTTCGTCTTCACCATTCCGATAGGGTTTAGACTTCTCATGTAATAAAATAAGTTTTAAATTTTGTTCTCAGACATTTGAATTTTTTTTGAAAGTGTCTGAAAATATGCTAAAACTTAACTGAAGCTTCAAAAAAGAAATGAAGTTTTTCGGAAAAAAAATTAAATTACTGTAAATTGTTTTATTAAAGTTGAAAAGTTAAATAACATATAAATCATTGCACCGCATAAAATTTTTCTAGAGTTTATAGGTTAAGTTTACAAGTTCAAAAGTTTAGTATGTATTCCATCATTAAGTACTTTCCTTTTTTGGGTAAAAATAACTGAGTTCTTTTTGTTTAGTTTATTCATATCTTCCGATTAAATGGTTGGCGGTTTTCAATCCGCGATCCGTCGACTTCAAATTTAGAGTTTCATCCATCCCCAATATCTTCTAGCGTTCTTTTGTTGAGATCAATGCTACTGATTTTGAATTTGTCGCTCTTACTATCAAAGCAGCAATAGCTCTTGCTGCACAGGAACAACATTTCAGTACAGCGAAATTCTTCTATGAAAAATCCAGTTTCTCGTTTGTCATGCTTTTTGTGATAAGCGCGGCATGTACATGGAAAAAAACTTCTTCTTTGCAGCAGCTATAAAATCGTCACTATAATTTCGACGACCTAGTGTCCATTGAGCTTTCTTCTCAGGTAATATACAATCGTCCAGGTTAATTTCTGCTAATGCTAGTTACAAAAAGTCCGTGTCCATCTCAAATTCGTCGAATTTATTCTCAGCGCAATAATTGTGGAACGAATTGTAGTATAACTCCAACATTCTAAGTTTGTCGTATTGAAGAAAGAAAAACCCTACAAAAATTGGTTCTCTATGTTCAATTATTGACTTCAGTAGTTCTACTTCATATAAGTCTTTTTTCTCAACATTCAATCGCTTGAAAAATTTCTCATTTATCGCTTTGTGTGTCCTCTTTTCGCCGCGATCTTTGGTTATCATGTGTCTGGATCTGCTCATATTTTGATAACCATACGAGCTGATACCGAGAAGCTTAATTGTCTCAGCGACAACTCCAGAGTGTGGATTCTCGTCTCCTTCTCGTCGAGCATCAACAACAGATTGAACAAAGTTGTTGAAAAATTTCCTAGGTGTATACTCAACAAATCAAAAAAATTTTGTACATCAAAGTTCAAGACTTAGATAGAAACTAAGAAGGGGTGTGATGATTGAACCAGTTCCTAAATTAAAACTGAAAATCAATATTCGTTGTAGGTTTCTCAGCAAATCATTTTCTTTGGCATAGTTTTTCATGTATTCTCCTATATCGTTAGGGCAGACGTGACTATTTTGATCATTAGAGGAAAATTTGAATTACGGGCTTCATTTTGTCGGAATTATTAAATCGCATTGCATATAGTCAAAAAGAAATCCGTTCTTAATTTTTTCAAGTAAAGAATCAGTAGACAGAGGTTTTTTAAGGAAAATTTTTCTTGACATGTTTCTTGAACGAAGAATCTACTTTAAATTGTTCCCACTACTCACACTCCCACTTTTCCTGAATATTATAACCTGTTATTTTTGTGTACTCTCATCTCAACATATCCATTTTTCGCCTCCTATTTCCCCTTTCTTGGCATGAGCAGAAGTGATAGTAGCAAGCCATAGCTTCGAACATTGTTTTACAGTGATCACAGTAGCCATCAACATGGAAACATTCAATTTTATTCTGCTTTTTGCTAGTAAAAAAACTCCTAATTTTACCCTCCGGTCTCAATTCTTTATAGAAGGACATAAGCATATTCTCGCATTTTCTTGTTCTGTTATTTCTAGCTTTAAACCGATCATTTTCAGAGTCATACTCCCATCTTGTGTAAATTCCGGTCGGCATCACTTGGTACATTGAGAATGAATATAACTCGCAAGCGTCAACTCCAACTATTGCTGTGCGTAAAGACGTATTGCTGCTATGATAGTGAGAGCGACAAATTTAAATTAAGTAGCAAAGGACTTAACAAAAGAACGCTAGAAGATACTGGGGATAGACCATTGTCCAAATACAGCCAAATTCTTGATGAAATTGCAAATTTGAAGTCGATGAATCGCGGTTTCAAAACCTCCGACCGTTTAGTCGAACATATGAACAAACTAAAAAAAAGGTCTCAGCTATTTTTACCCAAAAAAGGAAGCACTTTATGATAGAATCCATACAAGGCCTTTGAACTTATAAATTTAACCGTTAAACTGTAGTAATTTTTGATACGATGCAACGATTTTCATGTTATTTATTCTTTCAACTTGTAATAAAAAAATTTACAGTATTTTTTTTTCTGAAAAATTTTTTGTCTTCTTTGAAGCTTCACCTGAGTTTCAGCATAATTTCAGTAGAAGCCTTCTCTGAGTCCAGTCTTATTTTACTCCTAAATCAAATGGAGGAGCCGATCACATAAAAAACTGCCTGAAGCCAAACCAGAATTCATGAAACGCAACTTTCAAAGTGTCGGTTTTCTGACAAAAATAAATACAAATTTTGAACAAGACTGCTCGTATCGAGTGCTTTTTAAGATCTATGTAACACTATTAACATGAAAAAAATAAATGTAACAAAAAAATTTCAACTTTTGATAATTTTTGTAAAAATCATCCCACTACACGCCATATAATGTAACAAGTGATAGATTTTGTTTCTAGTTCCAAGTTGATTGTAGCAAAAAAGCTTCCTTCAGGCAAACCGCAACGATTAAGGACCAATCAAATCTCTCTCACCCCTTAATAACGCAAAATGTATTGCGCGTTGATTTTCCCATTTTAGCCGAATTGGCAATCTTGTAACCACGATTACAAAAAAGTATCTTGCGCGCAATTTCCTTCTTGAAAAATGTTTGTGTAAATAGAAAACCAAATTTCCGACGAAAAATTTTAAATGAGTCACGACCAGTTTTTACTTCAAAAAAAGGAGCAATAAAAGCATATTTAGTGTTGAGAAGACTTCTTTGCAAGAACTGATCACATAAAAAATTGCCCTAAGCTAAACCAGAATCCATCTGTTAACGTTAATCTATATTCCGACAAAAAAGAACTTGGAAAACAATTTCCAAAGTGTTTTTTGAGCAACTGGACTGATTGCGGCAAAGAATTATTGCTAACGTTGTTTTTTTTCATGCGAAAAAAAACCTGTGAATAGAAAACTAATCTTGCGACCAAAAAAATGTCCTATGAGTCAAAGATAGTTTTTGGTTCTAATTTATTAGGAATTGCCCCATTACCAAGTTTAAAGTAGAAACGAGTTTTTGCACCGATCGATCGCATACACGTTTGCCTGATTACAAATAAGAATGCATAAAACACAACTATAAAAAAAGCAAATTTGGGAAATTAATAGTAAAAATTTTTGATAAAATTTAAAGAAAAATTTTAGTATTTGCTTTTAAAAATCTGGAATGCTTACGTTAAAACAAGCAACTTGAGCGTATTTCAAAAAAAATTTGAAGAGAAAATGGGTTTTTGGATTTCAATTTTATTCCGAATTGAGAAGGAACTGTCCAAATTGTTTTGTAAGTGACAGGACGAGTTCATGAAACCCATATTCATGAAACCCATAATGAAACAAAGTAAGTTGATATTTATCTGACGAAAAAAAAACAATTTTTGATCAAGACTGCTAGTATTAGGTAAAACAGTCACAATGCAGTGATTGTTGGTGCTCGCAATAAAAACAAGATAGTATTGAGAATTCTTCTCGGTTTTTGCAATAGATCCTGCTCCGTGCAAAATTTTTCATGAACTGGCCTATATCATCGTGACCAACTTCACAATTTTTAAAAATTATGAGGATTTGAGAACATTTTGACTTCAAGTGATCTGGTGACTCAATTTCAGAAACTGCTTCTCCAAAAATTTCTTTGAGTCGACTTTTTTTCAATCAACTTCTTCTCGATTATCGATTTTTTGTGGGGAAAGTGTGTTTTTAGGAAAACCCCGACTCCGCGTTTATTGTTGCGAGCCTAATCCTCTCTAAAAGTAACAATATTTACTGTTCTTTCAAGACGCATCAGTTCCCTATTGAGATCTTCTTCCGAATGATGTTCATGGTCATGGCAAGCACAGAAGTGGAAAAATCATCCAGCCGCTTTAAAACAATTTCACATTGCTGATAAAACCCATCCACTGAAAAAGTTCCAAACAGTTTTTGTCTACGAGCAGTGAACTGTGATCAGGATAAATAAATCAGGATAAGTTTTTTTGTGCGTTCCGACTGTTTACTGTAAAAAAAAGACTCTTGCGCGTCCTTTCTTTAAAAAAAATGTTTCAGCGATGAGTAAACTTAACATGCGACAAAAAGGGTTGGGTTTAGTTTTTGTTCTCGGATATTTATAGGAATTTAGCAACTAGCAATTAGAGAGTTGCTCATCTAGATGATAACAATTTTTGAAAAAGGAAAATCTTTTCGAAAAAGAAATTACAAATTTTTTGTTCGAGCTTTTAGATTGTCTACAGACAAAAAACTATCTTGCGCGCAATTTTTTTTTGAAGTTGTTTCTGTGAGTGGAAAACAAAATTCCAACGAGAAACAATGTGGGTCGAGATCCATTTTCAAGGCTTAATTATAAGGACTTTCCCATCTAATTTTCTAAGTGTCAGGATAACTTATTTGCTGGAACCAATTACATATAACTTAGCTTGAAACCAAATCAGAACGCATGAAACTCATTTTATAAAATTTATAATTTGCCGATGAAAAAGTGTTAAAAAAATTTAAAAAATTTTTGAGCGTCTGATCTGCTGATAAACAATCAAAATTATCTGGCGCGAATTTTTTGAAGTGTTTGTGAGTAAAAAACTAAGGCTAAGAGAAAAATGGCTTCATAAGGATCGACTTTAGTTTAGCTTTTTTAATTAAAAAACTGCCGATTTAGCTTTTTAAGTGTCGTGACAATTTTTGTGAACGAAGCGATTTCATAAAAATTGCCAAAAAATAAATCAGAATGCATGAAACTCAACTTCCCAAGCTACTGCTTTTCTAAAAAAAAACAAGAATAGCTTATAAAAAATTGCTCGTATCCGGGCAAACCCCTGAACTTGTTTTTTGCGTTTTAAGATGTATGGAGCAGTAATGACATGAAATAGTTATCTGTATTGAAATAAAAAAGAAGAAAGTTTAAAACTTGAGATTTTTCGTAAAAATCAGCACATCAAGCGCCATATAATTTACCAGAAGATATATTTCTTTCCTTGTTCCAAATGTAATGTAGTAATTAGGCTTTTGTCAGCGAAATGGAAACGATTTCTAAGACCGATTAAATCTCCATTACCCCTTAATAGCGTGAAATGTTGCGCGTCGATTTTCCTGAATAAATTAGCCGAATTGGCAAGCTTGTAACCGCCATTACAAAAAAGAAGATAGTTGCGCGCAATTTTTGTCTTGAAAAAGGTTTGTGTAAAAGGAGTGTCGAAGGAGTAGTGTATAATCAGACAAAAAACATTTTTGGAAAACACTTCTAAAGTGTCTTTTGAGCATCTGGACTGATTACGGCAAAAAAATGTATCGCTCACGCTATTCTTTTTTTTTCTGAAAACTTTTTATCTTAGTAAAAACCTGAGCTTGCCATAAAAAAAACTTCATAGAAACTTAGCTTGATATTATAATTTTAAATTAAACTTTTGCCCATCTAGTTTTTTTAGTGTCAGGACGACTTTTTTTTCAGGAACCGATCACATACAAAATTGACCGAAATTAAAAAAAAATCAAAACATCCAACTTTTCAAGTTAACTTTTTCCGACAAAAAGTAAAAACAAACTTTGAAAGAAAAAGTCAAAAACTTTTGAGCGGTCTGGTCTGCTTACAGGCAGAAAAAGTAACGTGTGCGAAATTTTTCATTTAAACTGTTTGTGTGAGTAGAAAACTACACTTGCGACAAAAAAAATTACATGAGATCGAGTTTGAAAAACTTTTTCCCAATTAATGAGTTGCTTATCTTGCTTCTTTAATGTAAGGACGACTTTTTTGCAGGAACCGATCCGAAACAAAGATGCTAGGAAGTAGATAAGAAATTGAAAAGCCCAACTTTTAAAATTGATTTGTTCTCCGACAAAAATAAAACAAAGAAGTTTTGAGAAAAGATTTTGAAAACCTATTCTGGGTTTCTGGACTTTTTACGAGCCAAAAACTTTTACGTGCAGTTCAAAAAACTGTTTGTGTGATTAGAAAACCGAGCTTGCCACAGAAACAGATTCATAGGAACCGAGTTTGAAACTAATCGTTTTTAATAAAACATTTGTCTATCTATTTTTTTTACTGTCAGTACGGTTTTTTTGAGGAACCGAATACGTACAAAGTTGCCTGAAACTACGACCAAATTCATAAAACCCAACATGAAACAAAAATGATCGATTTTCGTCCGACGAAAAAAAAAAATTTTTGATCAAGACTGCTCGTATCAGGTTGAATCCCTGACACTTACGACTGTCTTTTAAGATGTATGGAGTTGTAATAACATAAAAAACTGAATGTAATAACCTACAAAAAAGAAATATTAAAATTTGAAGTTTTTCAAGAAAATCCTTCCTACACTCGCTATATAAAGTACAAAGTGATAGTTTTCACTCCTAGTAACAAATCTTGTCAAATAAGTTTCCTTCAACCAATTTCGAACAGTTTTTAAGACGAAATAAATCTTCGCTTGAGCGTTAATTGGCGAATTTTTGACCCCTAAAACGAAAATTGCGCGCATTTTTTTTTGAATATGAGGCAAAAATAGATCCATATGCAATGAGTTTTTTTCACTCACTAGCCTATTTTTTCGGCCAATTAGTCCGTTTGAAGTCGGGACAAGTTTTTGCATCAACCGATCTCTCACAATTTTGCCTGAAAATTAATCAGAATGCTTGAATTACAATTTTCAAAAAAGAGTTTTTTTCCGACAAAAAAAACCTGAAAAATAACTCTAAAAACAAAGCTCTGCAGATACTGGTTTCGTTTCACTGTTCTTTCACGACGCACGAGTCCCCAATTGTGATCTTCTTCCGAATGTTTTTCATGGTCCTGGTACGCACAGAAGTGGAAGAAGCAACCATCAGCTTTAAAAACAGTTTCACAATGCTGATAAAACCCATCCACTGAAAAAGATCCGAACTATTTTTGTCTACGAGTAGAAAACTGTTATGAGGAAAAATAACTTGAAATTTTTTTTTTTGAGCATTTGGACTGTTTACAGTAACCAAAAGACAAAAGAAAACTTCCACTAAAGTCGGGTTTATTTTTTGTTCTCTTTTTGTAAGGAATTGTTCAACTGGAATTTATAGAGTCAGGACATTTTTTTTGCAGCAATCACGAACAGTTTTTTGTGCAAACGAACCAAAATGCAAGAAACACAAAATTAAAAATTGTTTTTTTTTACCGATAAAAAGTTTGAAGCATAAATTTGAAGTTTTTTTTTGGATCGAGTTTAGTTTTTTATTCACTTAATAAATGCCCAAATAGCATTTTGAGTGTCAAGATGACTTAATGCATGCAGCCCAACTTTCAAAATTGATTTTTTTTTTTCAAAAAAAAAACAGACTTTGAGGAACAATTGTGAATTTTTTTTAAGCATCTAGACTGTTTACAGTAAGAAATATATCTTGCGCGAAACTTTTTAGAACATTTTTGGATCGGGTTTGCTTACGGATCAAGTTTGTCTTCAAAATTATATGGATTGAAATAGTTTTCTAGTCTTTTGTCATATAGAATTGCCTAACTAGAAATGTTAGGGTTAGAAACACTTTATTGCAGGAACGTATGACATAAGAAATTGCCTGAAACTACGACTGGATGCATGAAATCCACTTTTCATATTTCTAGACTAGACCAAGTTGAAATAGTTTTTCTCGCAGTTTGAGTTTTCTACTCAAGCAAACCATTTTAAAAAAATGCGCTGATGATTTTTACTGTAACAGTCCGGATGCACAGAAAAAAAATTCGATTTAAGTTTGAAATTTTTTTCAAGTTCTTTTTGTCAGCTGAAACTTGGATTTTATGCACTTTGGTCTGCTTACAGGTAGAAAAAGTAACGTGTGCGAAATTTTTCATTTAAACTGTTTGTGTGAGTAGAAAACTACACTTGCAACAAAAAAAGTTAAATGAGATCGAGTTTGAAAAACTTTTTCCTAATTAATGAGTTGCTTTTCTTGCTTTTTTAATGTAAGGACGACTTTTTTGCAGTAACCGATCCCAAACAAAGATGCTAGGAAGTAGATAAGAAATTGAAAAGCCAAACTTTTAAAATTGATTTGTTCTCCGACAAAAATAAAACAAAGAAGTGTGAGAAAGAGATTTTGAAAACCTATTCTGAGTTTCTGGACTTTTTACCAGCCAAAAATTTTTACGTGTAGTTCAAAAAACTGTTTGTGTGAGTAGAAAACTGAGCTTGCCACAGAAACAGATTCATAGGAACCGAGTCTGAAACTAATCGTTTTTAATAAAACATTTGTCCATCTATTTTTTTTACTGTCAGTACGGTTTTTTGGAGGAATCGAATACGTACAAAGTTGCCTGAAACTACGAGCAAATTCATGAAACCCAACATGAAACAAAAATGATCGATTTTTGTCCGACGAAAAAAAAAACAATTTTTGATCAAGACTGCTCGTATCAGGATGAAGCCCTGACACTTCCGACTGCCTTTTAAGATGTATGGAGTTGTAACAACATAAAAAAAATTGAATGTAATAACCTACAAAAAAGAAATATTAAAATTTGAAGTTTTTCAAGAAAATCCTACCTACACTCGCTATATAAAGTACAAAGTGATAGTTTTCACTCTTAGTAGCAAATCTTGGCAAATAAAATTCTTTCAACCCATTTGGAACAGTTTTTAAGACGAATTAAATCTTCGCTTGAGCGTTAATTGGCAAAATTTTGACCCCTAAAACGAAAATTGCGGGCATTTTTTTTGAAAACTGTTGGTGTAAGTAGAAAACTTAACTTGAGGCATAAATAGATCCATATTCATTCACTAGCCTTTTTCTACTAGTTTTGTTCATTCACTAGCCTTTTTTTTAGCCAATTAGTCTGTTTGAAGTCGGGACGAATTTTTGCATCAACCGATCTCTTACAAATTTGCCTGAAATTTAATCAGAATGCTTGAATTATAATTTTCAAAAAAGAATTTTTTTCCGACAAAAAAAATCCTGAAAAATAACTCTAAAAACGAAGATCTGCCGATACTGGTTTCGTTTCACTGTTCTTTCACGCTGCACGAGTCCCCAATTGCGATCTTCTTCCGAATGTTTTTCATGGTCCTGGCACGCACAGAAGTGGAAGAAGCAAACATCAGCTTTAAAAACAGTTTCACAATGCTGATAAAATCCATCCACTGAAAAAGGTCCGAACTGTTTTTGTCTACCAGCAGAAAACTGTTATGAGGAAAAATAACTTGAAATTTTTTTCGAGCATTTGGACTGTTTACAGTAAAAAAAGGCTCTTGCGCGCATTTTTTTTCAAAACGGTTTCAGTGATGAGTAAACTTAACTTGCGACAAAAAAAAACTTCCACTAAAGTCGGTTTTATTTTTTGTTCTCTATTTGTAAGGAATTGTTCAACTGGCATTTGTAGAGTCAGGACAACTTTTTTTGCAGCAATCACGAACAGTTTTTTTGCAAACGAACCAAAATGCAAGAAACACAAATTTAAAAATTGTTTTTTTTTTACCGATAAAAAGTTTGAAGCATAAATTTAAATTTTTTTTGAGCATCTGGACTGTTCACGGTCAAAATGCACCTTATGCGTTCTTTTTCTTTATTGTGTGGAGGTAGACAATTAAACTTCTGACGAAATTTTTTTTCAAATGAATCGAGTGTAATTTTTTCTTAATTATGAACAAATGCCCATTTAGTATTTAGCATTTAGAGAGTTGCCCATCTAGCTTTTTAAGTGTCAGGACATTTTTTGCAGGAATTGATTGCGTACAAAGTTGCTTAAAACCAAACCAGCCTTCTTGACATTTGAGTTTTAGAGCATTTGTGTTGTTTACAGGCAAGAAAATGTCTGGCGCGCTTTTTTTGTTGTTGAAAATTTTTTGTGTGAGAAGATAACTGAACTTGCAACGAAAACTGTTTCTTTTTTTGGATCGAGTTTAGTTTTTTATTCACTTAACAAAAAATTGCCAAAATAGCATTTTGAGTGTCAAGATGACTTAATGCATGCAGCCCAACTTTCAAAATTGATTTTTTTTTCAAAAAAAAACAGACTTTGAGGAACAATTGTGAATTTTTTTTGAGCATCTAGACTGTTTACAATAAGAAGTATATCTTGCGCGAAACTTTTTAGAACATATATGGATCGGGTTTGCTTACGGATCAAGTTTGTCATTAAAATTATATGGATCGAAATTGTTTTTTAGTCTTTTGTCATATAGAATTGCCTAACCAGAAATGTTAGGGTTAGAAACACTTTATTACAGGAACGGATGACATACGAAATTGCCTGAAACTACGGTTGAATGCATGAAATACCCTTTTCATATTTCTAGACTAGACCAAGTTAAAATAGTTTTTCTCGCAGGTTAAGTTTTCTACTCAAACAAACCATTTAAAAAAAATGCGCTGATGATTTTTACTGTAACAGTCCGGATGCACAGAAAAAAAATTTTTGGATTAAAGTTTGAAACTTTTTTCAAGTTCTTTTTGTCAGAGTAAAAACCAACGCTGAAACTTGGATTTATGCACTTTGGTTTGGTTTCAGTCAATTTTGTTCAATGGTCAGTTCCTGCAAAATGTTGTCGTGAGACGAAAAGTGGCAACGGGTCAATTCTTTTTTTTAGAAAAAAAAATGGAAAATAGTTTTTTGAGCATCTGGACTGTTTCAGGCAAAGAAAAAAATATTGCGTGCGTTTTTTAAGAACTGTTTGTGTGAAAGAAAAACTGAATTTGCAACGAAAAATAAATCATATGGGTTTAGATCAGTATTTGTTGATAATTTTCAAGGAGTTGCCCAACAAGAACTTTAAGTGTCAAGACAAACTTTTTGCGGGAGCCGAAAGCATAAAAATATGCCTGAAATTAAACCAGAATTCATGGAATCCAAAAATTAAAGTTGTTTTTTCCGACAAAAAAAAAACAATTTTTGAGAAAGGTTGTGTAAATTTTTTCTGAACGTCTGGTCTGAGTACAGGCAAACAAAATATTTTGCAGGCAATTGTTTTTTGAAAATTGTTTGTGAAAAATTGCATAACTAGCAACTTTATTGTCAGGTCGACAATCTGGGATACAAGGTAAAAGTACCGCGTAGCTTGCCAGTTAATTTTGGTGATTTCAATCCATCACCTGAGGAAAAATCAATACTGTAAAAGTACCCTAAAAGAAAGACGATTTACAGTACTCAGACAATTTTAAGAGAAACGAAAGATTCGCAAAAATATTTTTTGGTTTTGTAGGATGCGTTTGCTTAATTGATAATGCAACTTTGTCCAATCGCTTGACACGTTTCGTTTTATAACAATTTTTCGTTCTGATCAAAATTATAGAACTGCTTTTTTTTCTCGGAAACGTAGCAATCGTGTTTTTTTTCCAGAAACATTTTTTGAGTAAAAACGCAGTCATTTGATTCACAATGAAATAAAAAAAATTGCAAAAATATTCTGCTACTGCTTCCTAACTGATTTGTGCAGTAGGCGCTCAGCAATTACATCCTTCAGAATATGCGAAAAACTGTTTTGCACGTCAAAATTCAACAAAAAATACCTCTGGATTACCCGCAGACAATTATTTCTTAAAACTTTTTACAAATATCAAACAAAATTTTCAGTTGTTTTGTTTATTGGTTTTTCAAGAAAACTGATAATCGTATTTGTTCGGACTGAGTTTGTTTCAGTCAAAAAACCGAACGACAATTGTAGCGCGCGGATGTAACCGGAAACTTTAGTTTTTTTGCGAATGTGCTTGCGCTACTTTAAGGTTACCTTAGGCTAAGACTTTTGATTTTCTAAATTTTGTATAAGCGATGGATGCTTGCAGCAAATTTTTGTACAAAAACTACTTAACATTTATATTCAATCTTGTGCGCGGAAAGTTTTATACAAAATTTTTGAGAAGATTTTGCTCAAGTTGAGCTTAAGTATTTGACAAGAAACATTCCTTAAAAATCTAACTCTTTCATGAAGAATTTCGTGAGCATATAGTGATGATATAAAGCAAATTGAATATGTCCATAACAGAAATTTAAAAATCCTGAAAGCGCTTTGCAATCAATCAAAATGGTTTGATTTTTTTTTCGTAAAACAATTTATAGCTGACAAAATTGCTCGTTAAGACACTAATACGATTTAAAAATCAATCATAACATTTTTTAATGTGTATACATGTACAAAATTACAAAATTTTAAAAACAAAAAATTCCAATTATTAGAAGTGCCTCTAAATTTGAGCTAGCTCTTTTTTGAACAACTGATCTGGTTACGGGCAGAAAATCAATTTTTTTTGGAAACTGTTTGTGGGAGTGGAAAACCAAACTTGCAGCGAAAAAAAATCATATGGGTCGAGATCAGTTTTTATTGTTAAATTATAAGGAGTTGTTCAAGTAGCTTTCATAGTGTCAGGACGACTTTTTTACAAGAACTGATCTTACAAAAAATTTTCTAAAGTTAAACCAGAATGCATGAAACCCATTTGTCAAAGTTATTTTTTTCCGACGAATTAAAAATGAATTTTGAAAATTAATTTCCAAATTGTTTCTTGAGCATCTGGACTGTTTGCGGGTAAAAAAAAGTATCATGCGTGCTTTATTCAAAATGTTTGTGTGAGTGGAAATCCTATACGGGCGACAATAATTTCTTATGGGTAGAGATCAGGTTTCATTTTAATTTATACAGATTTGCTCAACTAGCATTTTTTTGAAAAAGTTTTTCTGTGTGAGTAGAAACTAAACTTAACTTGCAACTGAAAAGTTTCCAATGGGTTCGAGTTTAGTTTTTCCTAAAATAAAAGGATTATACAACTAGCATTTTTTTCAGGGCATCCATGCGGGACATGAGGCAAAAATCATCAAAAAAAAATGTCCCGTATTACCCACAAACAATTTTTCCATAAATTTTTTGAAAAAATCAAACAAAACTTTTCCCTTACCCTTTGTTTATTGACTTTACAAGAAAACTGATAATCATATTTGTTCGAATGGAGTTTGTTTTCAGTCATATTACTGAACGAGAGTTCTAGCGTGCGGATGTAGCCGGAAACATTCTTTTTTCTTGCTAGTTTTCTCACGCTACCTTATTTTAACACAAATATATAATAATTTTTCCGAATTGCTCTTAAGGCTACGGCTGCTTACAGCAAGATTTGTACAAAATTTAATTAAGTTTCAAATTAAACTTTTTTGCCAGGAAGAATTGAACAAAAATTTTGAGAAAGTTCAGCTGATTTTTTTCATATGAAAGCTTTGTAAACTAAGAAATTTGACGAGAAAAATTCCAGAAAAATGTCATATTTTAATGCAAAATTACATGAACTGCAGTGATATATAAAACCAATTGAATATCTTCAAGTCGGAGACTAAAAGTAACTGAAGGCGCTATCAAATCATTCATTTTGGATTGATTTATGTAACAAAACACGAGACTTTGTCTTGCGTGCGTTTTTTGAAAAAAATTGAAATGAGTAGAAAGCTTAAATGCAAAAACAAAATTCCAATGGACCAAGTTTATTTTTTCCCCTAAAACATAAAGAACTGCCACACTAGCATTTTTACTGACAGGTCGTCAATTTGAGACACCAGGAAAAATGAATAATCTAAAAGTACCGCGTACCGCGTCAGTTAATTTCCAATTACCATCTTTAATTGATTTTTTTTTTGTCCGACGTTTTTTTTGTAAACAACATCTTCAAAAAACAGAATTCTTCTTCATAAACTTTGAATTGGATAACCAGCAAAAATTTACACAATTATTTTTGTTTAAATAGCAAAAAATTTTTAGTTTTAATCACTAGTTTTTAATTTCCCATTCAGAGTTAATTTTACCTGTTAAACTTAATTAAACTTGCCAGCAACTAACAACAATTAAAAAAACAGAGAAGAAACAGTACCAATAATTAACTTCATTTCTCTAGATCTAGAAAAAGCAAGATTAACCCTTTTCAACGAGAAACCATCCAAATCAGAATTATTGATCAAAAAAGCAAATGGACAAAACATGCAAACAAAAAAAACCAGAAAGAAAAACAATACCAAAAAACTGATCCCTAACACATAACGAGTTCAATTACAGATTGATTTGTTCAACAATACTCCGATAATTTTCGAGTTATGCAGAAGCCAGAAAACTCTTTTCCATTTTTTGTTGCTATTGTTCAGTTTTTGATGTAATTTGTACGTTCGCTTTTTTTAGTTTGACCAAAATAAAGGCACAGTCCATTGTAAATTAAGCAAAAGTGTAAATTAATGGACGAAATTCAGAACAAAACAAAAAACTAACGGATTCTTTTGAATAGTTGAATTGCTTGCTACTCTCAAAAATAGATATAGTGAAATTTCATTAAAAAATTTTCTCCAAGTTTGTTGTCATGCTCCTATAAGTTTTTAAAATCTTCATAAGCTCTATAAACTTTTGAGTTTATTCGATTAAAAATCTATAATAGAGCAACTACTTTTTAAGGCGGTAAAATCTTTTTTAACTCCATTATAAACGATAACGATTACTTCAAAAATGTTCCTGAGTTTTTCACAATATTTTTGATAGAAATCAAAAAAAAATCAGTGAAAATTAACATATTTGGTGAAAAACAGTTTTGCAAACGTTGAGTATGGGTACCCACACTGTCAGGAAATGGAATGCAATCAATTTTAAACATTAAATTTTTGGAGAGATTTAAAAAATGGTATTGAATAAATTGCAGAATTGACTTTAATTCAATATAATTTGATAGAAAGATATAGCTTATAAATCCATTTCAGTCAAATCTACATCAAATTTTTTCAAGTTTCTTTCTTCTATTAGTTCGAATAAAAAAATGATTTATATTGAATAAATCATCTTTCAACGACTTTTCTGCATTCTCATTTTATACAGATTATATACAGATTAAATTCAAAAATTTTGAACAATCAAAAAACGAGAAATAGCGGAAGTCAAATTCTAACTTTTTTCTCATTTGACTTTTCATTTTGATGCTTGGCCTAAAAATAATCGTTGAGGAAAACCAATAACTTAACTTTGTGCACCAGAAACAATTTTTTCAGTTGATTTTTTTATTACGTTTTCATACTTGCCTGACAAAATTGAGGCTAAAACGTTGATAATGAAATTGAAATTTGAAACAATTTTGCATAGTTCTTTTTTCATGACTGCGTGAACCCATCGTTTTTACAAAAATTGAAAAAAAACCCTTAACCACAAAAGTTTGCGGTAAAAACTTCAATCGTGGGACTTTTAATTTCTGTTCCACTGATGGAGATGAGTACACTGATTTTCAAAAGATTTGAAACAAAAATAATAATATTTAATTTTAACCGACTTTGTTAAGTTTTTAATAATATTCTTACCTTACCGAAATCCAATTATTTCAATTTGAACAATTTTTTTCATAAAATCGTTTTTTTTGTCGTCAAATTCCATTCATTCCATTATAAATCGATTTACGTATCTATATGCGCTATCGTAAATCAAATTCTCTACAGTATAATATCACTAAAATGTTTGTTTAATTCAACTTTAATTTCAAGTTTATCAGTGCCCGTAGTATATTTTTCTACAAAAAAATCAACTATTACGAATTTATTTGGACAAATAGTTGGTTTTATTGGAATGTGCATAAAGACCGACTAAAATCAATAAAAGTTTGTTAAAATGTGTTTTTGATTCAATGAAAAACTGGTTTGAAACATTAAAAACTAGTTTTCTGTTTTTTAATTTTCATCCCAAATTGTTTTTTTTGTCCTACAAATACGGACAATTAGGATTCTCGCGCGATTTTTTATGATTTTTTATGATTTTACTGATAATTATAATGAAAATAAAATTTGATAATATTATAATAATGAATAATTTTCTTCATGTTGTTTTCTAATACTCACATCAGCTTCAAAACATTCTATCGGAAACTTTTGTTTTGATCAAATTCTCCAGAAAATTAGATTCACTAATCAATTTTGAATCCTAAATGAGTGATGAAACATTGTCATGGAAAGTTTGCATAGTTCAGATTTTATATTCGACCCTATTTAATTCATTCAACCTTGGACTAAGATAAAATTTGCTGAGCAACAACAATAAACTCGCCATTCTTGTTGCTCAATAAATTGTATCTTAGTCCAAGGTTAAATGAATTAGGATTATGATTGTCTGTCAGTATTTTCTGTTATTATTTTTTGCATAAACAGGCACTATTGGCTAGTACCTGTTTATACAAAAGTAAGAATTTTCTGCTAAAACATCAGAACAATCTTGATATTTAACCAATAGTGCCTGTTTATGCAAAAATTAATAACAGAAAAAACCTTGGGGCGTATTAGTGTTTAATTTGAATAAACAGAGAAATTATGTCGTACTTTATTCTAATGCAGCGCTTTTAATCAATCTTGTTGCTAAATGGAAATAAACCGGCTGTTGTCTTGCTTGTTTTTGATTGCAGGTAAGGACGTGTTAAGGTATTGTTTAAGTTTCACCTACCCAGGTTACCTAGCCAGGGGAAGACCTTGGACCTGCTAGAAACCATCAACATACATTGCCAGGAAGTCTAATTTTTTTCTGACAGTTGTTGAAAAAAAAATTCAATGTGAGTTTCTCATGATAACACATCGAAAGGTATAAACTCAAAAAAAACGAGAAATTAGCAAAATCATACACTTTTTAAATTCGCATTTTATGAAAAAACAACTAGCTAATTCAAAACCATCAAATCAGAAGATAGAGAAGTTTCGAGGTGGATAGCAGTTTTATTTCCAGAGATAGATACGGCATGAATTATCGGAGAGGTTTCTTTTTATATAACTTAGTCGGTTTGACGTAGATTGAAGTTTAAGCGCCTTATACAATTGGCCAACACGGAACTTCCTAATTATTATACTGGACATTGACTTTAATTTGGATTGAACTGCTTTTTTTTTTTAAATCCTCAATTAGGCATCCGAATCGCCCGCCATAGAAGCTTAAGCGTTGCCATAACGTCATTTAACTGATGTTCGGTCGGATGATAATAAAATACTTTTTTCACAATACTAATTTCACAATTCGATGGTCATTAGTTCAGTATGGTTTCTACTGAATAATTTATGGTTACGAGTGTTTTGGTCAAAACTGGCCCCCGATTCTTTTTAGCGTGGCATGTGAACAAATTAACAGCAACAAAAAAAGCGGCTGATGCAGAGGCAGTTGAGGGGATGGGTCCTGACTGGGAGTCCCTCGTTTTCTGGCTGGCCACTGACCTCGTCGAAATTGGATCCAAATGCAAACAGTTAAGGTGTGTTTGATTTCCTGGGATGAGATCTTCGACTTATTATCTTTCGACTTTCGTCGAACTCAGTTTCGTCATATAGTCAACCGGTATTTGAGTCATAATCGAACACAAAGTTGATAATATAATATGGTCGAAATATAGCCTAATAAAAAATCGAAGGCATATGGTATGGTCTAAAAATAGTCGACCGCAATAACGAACCCAAAATATGGTCGAAACATACTCGAACACTAAGTTAAACAGAAACTGTGGTCGAAATTTAGTCAAACACAACGTCCAACAGTTTCGAAAATTAGTAAACTCAAGAAATGAGCTACAGTTGGCTTAGGAAAATTTCCGAGCAGTGATATCTTGCCAATGAAAGTAACAAAAAAAATTGATTGATGTAGTGAAAAAAAATCATATTTTTGACACATCCAAACTAAAAATTCCGAAGAAATGTGAATTAAAAATAAGTAATATCAAAAGAAAGTTATTCAACTTGTTATTGCTATTTGGTGATGGGAAGCAGCAGGGTTGTTCAGTTTTTCAATTGCATGAAGTATAGAAAATGTGGAAAAAATATTTGTTCGCAACACAGCCAGTTTGAGTTGAGTCGGTCAAAACATATCAGACTTGGGTCGAAAATAGCGGAAAACATTTTGTTTTGCTTTGGTCAAGTTAATAAAAAACATAGCAATATTGGGTCGAGTTGGTCAAAACAAAGCATGTTAGAGTCAAATACAGGTCGAAGACAGTCGAACACGTTTTTTTCCCGATCTAGTGGGTGAAAAGTCAGTTTTTGTCAATTCAGCCAAAACATAGCACGCTTGGGTGGAAAGTAGTCGAGAACATTTTTCCTTTGGTCGAAATAGTCAAATAAAGCCGGTTATGGTCGATTTGGTCGAAACTTAGCACACTTTGTTGGAAAGCAAACCATGTTTTTGGTCAAATTGGTCAAAACTTAGCCAGTTTGAGTCAAGAGGGCTGAAACATAGCACTCTTTTTTGGTGAAGTCAGTCGAAACTAGGCAGTTTGCTTCGAGTTAGCCAAGAAAAAAATTTTTTTCTGTAGAACACAGTCGAACAAACTTTGTCTTGCCTCGAATCGGTCAAAAATAGCAAGTTCGCGAACAGTCGGTCGAAACAAAACACACATAGGGTAAACACATTTATTCTTCGGTCGAGTTGGTCGAAAAATAACCAGTTTGGGTCGAGCTGGCCGAAGCTTAGCATGGTTTTATCGAATTCAGTCCGGCACTGTTTGTTGTTGGTCGAGTCGGTTGGGAGGTAGTTGGTTTGGGCCGACTTGAATGAAACATAGCAGGCTGAAACATAGCAGATAGTTGGACGAACACTGCAGGTGGTTGAAACATAGCACATAGTCGGTCAAGCGTTGCCAGTTTGAATCTATTTGGTCAACACATTACACGCTTCGGTAGAACACAGTCGATCACATTTTGTCTTGCGTCGATTCAGTCAAAAACAGCAAGTTCGGGATCAATCGGTCGAAGCAAAAACACATAAGTTGAACACAGTCGAGCACAATTTTTCTTCGGGCGGAGTCTGTTGAAGCAGAGCCAGTTTGAGAAGAGTATGTCAAAAAAAGTTCACTGGGGTCAGACACATTTATTCCTAGGTCGAGTTGGTCAAAATATAACAGGTTTGGGTCGAACCGACCGAAATATAGCACGGTACTATCGAATTCAGTCCAACACCGTTGATTTTTGGTCGAGTCGGTCGGAACTTATTTGGTTTGGGCCGATTTGGTTGAAACATAGCAGGCTGAAACATAGCACATAGATGGTCGAACACTGCAGGTGGTTGAAACATAGCACATAGTCGGGCAAGCGTTGCCAGTTTGAATCTATTTGGTCAACATATAACACGCAACGGTAGAACACAGTCGATCACATTTTCTCTTGCGTCGATTCAGTCAAAAATAGCAAATTCGGGATCAATCGGTCGAAGCAAAAACAAATAAGTTGAACACAGTCGAACACGGTTTTTCTTCGGGCGGAGTTTGTTGAAGCAGAGCCAGTTTGGGAAGAGTATGTCAAAAAAAGTTCACTGGGGTTAGACACATTTATTCATAGGTCGAGTTGGTCGAAGTATAACCAGTTTGGGTGGAACCGACCGAAACATAGCACGGTTCTATCGAATTCAGTCCACGTTCCTACAAACACTTAAGCTTAGCCGCTTAGCAGTTAAAGAAAAAAACTAACCCTAAAAACGACTATTGCAGTACAAACAATTTTTAAAAAAGCAAACAAGCTCAATTTAAAAGTACCCAAACAGCTTAGCAATGGTAATCATTCTCTCTACTTGAAAGTTTTAATTGTTTGCAAAATGATTCCGGGGTCGAATTCGTATCACTAGAGTCATTTTCTTCAACTGTTCTACGTTCAGTAGCCTTAAATATTATGAAAGAGTTCTTTGGCTATGCGCGCTAACCTCGAAAGTCATTTGACGAACACGCTCTCAATTTTGCAGGACTGTACTAAGGCTGATCCCGTTTTTCATAATCGAGCAAGCTTTTTTCAATCGACAAAGAGTAAGATTGAGTCCTTATTTCACTTTCAGTTTCCTTTAAACTGTTATCTATAATCTCAAAGAAGAAAATATCTTCGGAAACCTTGCAATGAAGTGTTGATACTGCGTCGAAGGGAAAGTAGCGCTTACCATCGAAAGGTGAGAGCGCATTTTTGTTAGTTATAACAGTATATAACTCATGTTTTTTCGATTTTATTGTATAATTGTTCAAACGCAGCGTCATTTAATCAAGTTTTTTATCGTTCTTCGAATCGGGCATGAAGTAATTCCTTTTGCCGAATCTTTTTGATTCAGATATAAACAAGACAACAATTATTACTAGTGAGTACTGAAAGTATTCGGGTGTTTTTTTTCTTGCAAGAGCTTCACAAAATAAAACTTGTAAAGCGGGAACTAGGCAGGAAACTATTCTATTAAAAATACAATCAACTCAACCTTGTACAGTTTTGAGTAGACAAGTATTATATTGGATAAGGAAATTATTCAGGTGTTTTTTCGAGAGCTTCACAAAAGTAAGTTTTTAAAAGAAAAAACAGGAAAATTTTATACTTAACAATCAATCAACTCACCCTTGTCCAGTATGGAGTAGATTTTTGGATTCAGGGCTACTAATTCTTCCGCAATTTTCCCTCCCATCTCGTCTTTCATTTTTAAGTGACTTTTTTGTTTTCTTCACTACACAGCGGGTACTCTGAGGGGTAGTTGGAAAATTCGAAGTCTTCATATATGTCTTCAGTTTTCACAGCATATATGAAGCTATCGGTATCGCTGTACAATAATTCCAACTCGAGGTTTGGTTTCAATTTTGTGTAATGAAGCTCAAACATATACTTTTTTGCGAAGTTCAAAATTACTGCCCCCACCAAGGTTGGCGTAGTTCCTTTCGCGCTTGAAACTTGTAAGGATTTCGTGGCAATTTGATCATCGATTGTTTGGAACGATTTCATATTGCTCTTAGTTGTTTTTTCTAGAATCTCCAGTTCGGTTGTTACAATTTCAACATTCTTGCTCGTCAGCATAGACTCCATAGTTTCGGAATGGAGAGTTTACTTGATTTTTGTGGAAGTCCTGCTGGATCTTGTTTGCTGCGTTTCTTGTGAGTTCGGTATTGAGCTGAACAAAAAAGAACAACCATTTTGTTTGCTTAACATGTAGCACTTGATGAGTTTTTTTGACTTCTATGCCAAATTGAACATATAGAATAAGGTTCAAGTAGTGGAGAACATACTTGTGCTTCGGCTATAGGGTCTGCATCAGCCTTGGTACTTTGGGAAGGGTCTTAACATTCAGTAGGACAAGCATTTCGATTTGATCCGTGCTGAGCATATCAATTGTAACTAATTCCTCTGTAGGCGCAATGGGAAAACCTTGAAACTACTCTTGCAAATTTTCGGGTATTTTGAGATCGCATTCCACAACGTATCCCAATTGAGAATCCGAGCTAGTCATCAGTATTTGTGGTAAAAAATTTTCAACTATGACAAATCTGCTAGCGGTAGTGGACAATTCTCCATGATTTCCCCGTGGAGGTTATTCGCATCAATGTTAATTTTGAATTTTCAATTTTCATTGGGGTCAAATGAGCTTGTGTACTTGTTGGTCGCTTTCCAATATTTGTTGGCATAATAAGATATTTGCCACCGCGGATCAATTTTGGGGTTATATCCAAGTGCTCGCGCTCTGTTAATAGTCTCAAATCCACTCTGCACACTTTTAAGAACGCGTCGATTGCAAGATTGCTCGCGGCGTAATGAAAGGAGCAGTCCAGTATATACGTTTCGTGACAAACAGATCTGAACTGCTCAAACACACATGCTAAAAGGAGAACATCTGAGGCTAAATAGATGTCATGCTATTCTCCTACGTTCTTGCATTGTAGCTGGTGAAAAACATTTATCGCATGGTTGTTTTCCATTTTGTCAACGCTGACTTCTGCCCCTCGTAAACGGTTTATCCACAATCTTCTCGCTGGCAATTTTGTTTCTTCAAATTTCTCGAAGCCGTTCATTTATGAATAGGGCTATTATCCCTTTTGTTTAAGGAGATCTATTTGCTTGTTTGAGTTACCCATTGATGCAAATTGTGTTTCCATCAGCTGGAATCCGTCTGATGGCAGATGTTCATTTAGCTGACTCATTGAAGAGAGCATAAACTTGTATGAGTGTATGAAACGAAGATTCTCATAAATTTGACTTTTTCCCGTGTTTGTCCTCATTTTGTTTTATCCAAACCGACATAGTCAGCGAGATTTTTGGTCTGCGGCGGGGACTACTGAAAATGTTCGCATTGTGAAGTGCTTTTAATCGATCTAGCACAGCCATACTATGTCGAGTCGGTAGAAACACAGCAAGCCTCGTTCAAACACAGCACGCTTAAGTAGACTCTGTCGAAATGTAACTGTTTAGGGCCGAGCTGAACGAACTACAGTCAGTTTTGATCTAGTCGAACTTAGCCGAGCTGATTGAACTACAGTCAGTTTGGATCCACTAGAACACTATCGAACATTTTTTCCTTTTGCCGAGTTGTTCAAAGTTAGCCACTTTTGGTCGCGTCGGTTTAGATATAGCAGGCTTCAGTTGACCATACTCGAATTCTACTTTCTTCGGTCAAGTAGGTCAAAATGTAACCAGTTTGGGCCGAGTCTGTTGAAATATCACGCGTTTGTTCAAACACAGTCGAACATATATTGTGTTCGGTCGAGCCGGTCAAACACAGTCAGTTTTTGCCTAGTCCATTAAAACATAGCACGATTCAGTGTAGCATACTGTAGACTATATTTTTTCTTTGGCCGAGTCGGCTAAAATATAGCAATCTTTTCTCGATTATAGTCAAATACGTTTTGTGTTTGGTCGAATCGGTCATATTAAAGCAGGTTTGAATCGGTTCGGTCGAAACATAGCATGCTTCGTTCAAACACAGTCAAAACCAGTTTTTCTTCGGCCGAGTCGGTCGGAGCGTAGTCGGTTTGAGCCGAGTCGGTCAAAACAGCAGAATTTGTTCATTCTGAATTAATTTTTTTTCTTTATCCATTCGATTCTGTTGTTCAAAAATAGCTGGAAACACGACGCGAACATCTTACCTTGGATTGGACATTCATATTTTGTATCAACCATATAATTATACACTGAAGTCCTTAAAATGAAAGTGAAGATACTTCATTGCCTTGCAAAAGTGCACCCACATCCAGTTTCAAGCGCTAATAATCAATTACAATATGATTTTAGTACCAGTCTTACAAAAAATGAGTAAAAAATTGATTTTAATCAATTAATAATATTGAATGCTTTTTGTAGACGCTGGCTTATGTGACAAATGGGAAAATTGTTTTAACAGTTTTCAAATCAATTTATTTTTTTAACGTTTTTTTTCTTTTTTAATTATAGTTGTTTCATGATGCACATTTAAAGTTTTTTGACCACCACACTGCTTTAATTTCATGATTTACGTAAAAAGAGTTTAATTTCACGTACCGCGGGATTCTTTTATTTAATATGAAGGGATATCTATGAAACTTTTGTTTCGTGGTAAAACTTTGTGTTCAAATGAACCAAAGACTGACAAGACATCTCACTTTTGAAGTTTTTTTACTGGAAAAAGTATTATAAAAGATTAAGAGAGATTATGAGGGATAATAAAACTTTATAAGACATTATACGAGATTATTAGAGATTATGAGAGATTTTCCGAAAAATTATGATCAATTAAAATAGATTTTATAGTTTATAATAATGTCACAAAAATTTTTATGATTAGAATGGAGTATAAATTGTTTAAACATCTAAACTTGGCGCTTATAATTATTTATAATTTTGATGAAAGTAAAAATTTTAATTGTAAAATAATCGATTAGGTTCTCTTTTCACTGAATACGGGTAGCAGCTCGCTTTTCGCGTTGGTTATTTCACAGTGCACTTTCATCATGTTCATTTGTACAATCGAAGTTGAATCAGGAGTAGCCGGGTATCCGAACACCTTCAGCAAGAGCCACAAAAAGACACCTTCAGCAAGAGCCAGTAGCAATGTTGCAGACTCCGCGACAAATCTGATTTTGGCCTGTTGCGGACTCCGCTTACAATTCACAGAATGCACAGTTTGGCCTCGTAATGCGGATCCCGCTGCAAAGTTTTCAAAATAGGGAAAATTTTCTAGACTTCACACGCAAAATGAAATCATTACGTTATTGGTTGAAATTACGTACTTGATACAAATCCACTTACACCAGTACACTGTACATAATAGTTTTGCGGAATCTGCTCTTCTCTGCTAAATCCGGATCAACTTTCTATAAGCGCTCGTTGCATGAACCCACGACAAAACTAATGTACTTCCAAAACTTTCATTACAATTGACGCTGACTCCACGCTGAATCCACAAAATTTTGTAAAACAATTCGGATTTACTTAACAATCTCCACTCTTTTCAAGAAAGGGGGGAGATTATTAAGTAGATCAAAATGGTCGATGGGCATCAAATTCTCAAGAGAAAGCTCTGTGCTAATTTACTGTATTTATTTATAGGGTTGGAGATTCTTAAGTAGGTACCATAGAGGGAGGGGGAGATTGTTAAAAAGATCCAAGACTTCTTTTACCATTTGGAACGTTTTAAGGAATTGTTTGTAGTTTTTAATGCGCGCCTATCCAGAGCACAGTTTGGCCCTGTAATGAAGTGTTTTTCTTCGGAAAACGGTTGAAGAACAAAACAACTTAAAATTTTTTCAAAATACGTTTTTACGGTGCTCGCGATCCTAAAACGTTTTCAACCTGCGTAGACTGCTCGTTTAGAAAAAATGAAAGGAGTATCTCTGTCTACTAAAAAACTCTTTCTGATGCTGAAATAGTTAATAGCACAAATTGTTAAGCGGCCCAAAAAACTTGCACTAATTGTGCGTTTTTAGTTTTTGAAAACGCACAGTTAACTCACACCAGAGTTTCGTGAGAAAAAATCGAACTATCTGAATTATGTGCTCAAATAATTAGCATTATAATGAATTATAGTTAAAGAACTGATGAAAAAAAAATGAATTGTAATATGTTTCATTTTTTTAAGTTGAACCAATTACAGCGTTTTTGAAACTCTTATTAGAGGATTATTTTGATTCTTAATCATTAGAATAGCATGACAACATTTTTATGAATTTTTCAATGTTTTGTTTAATCGTTGATCAAAAAAATGTTTAAGCATTTTCTGTTTATATTAGCATATATACATATATATATATATATATTCTGTTTGTTTGCTTCACAATAATTTTAGTTTAAAACTAAAATGTGAGAATTTTTCGCACGGACAGTGCAAATTTTTGAGGGTGGTTGAATCGAGTGATTTTTCGGTGTTTGTTTAAAAAGATTTATTTTTAGCGATTATTACTGCTTGGATAAGTTTGTAACTCAGCAGCGACCGATGAGCCCGGTGGAAAGAATAAATAAAAAACCTGCATCTGTCTTTCAACGAATAATTGCAATGCATTGGAGACACATAAACATGCTGGACGAATACAACCCAGGTTTAGCTTAGTTTGGTTTTATTTCTTTTAACCCGGGTCGAGTTTCCAGACTCTTGTCCAGACTTTTGCGACAAATTTTTGACATGTACAGACTTTCGCGCCCGAAATTAGATATGTCCTGACTTTCGCGACCACAATCATTCGAAACGGAGACCGAAAGATTGCGACCAAACCTTGATATGCCCAGACTTCTGCGACTAAAATTTGCCCTTTCCAGACATTCGCGACCGATAAGCTCAGCCGCAAATTTCACGACCAAAGTGGAGATGGCGCGACCAGCGCAGCTCAGGAAACAGTGCGACTGGTGCGAAAAATTTCAACCAGTTCTAAATTTTTGCGCGGTTTTGCGACCGGGGTGAAGAAGGCGCGACCCGCACAGCTCAGAAAACGGTGCAACCAAACTCAGCCAGTTCTAGACTTTTGCTAAAAAAAACTTCGCGGCTATCGAGACCGAGGTTAAGACGGCGCGACTTTTCCGACCAAAATTGAGACGGCACCACTTCAGCTACCGAGATAGAAACTCAAGTTTTTACCGACCAAGGCGGATGAAACGGCGCGGCTTTCCAGACGAAGACGTACACAGTGCGAATTTCCAAAACCAGGTGGAGACGGCGAGACTAAACAACAACTTGTTGCGACCGTCGCGACCCAGGTGGAGGCGGATACGACGCGTTTTTTGCGACCGTTCGGTTCTCCAGGCCAAGGCGGAGGCGGCGCAATTTTTCAGACCGAGGCAGAGGAGGTGCGACTTTGAAGATCATGGTCCAGAAAAATTTTATAGCTTTTTTGCGATTGAGTGGAGACGGCGCTTTTTTGTGACAATGGTGGAGTCGGCGTGATTCAAAAATTGACCCCATATGAGTTTTAAATTAGTGTCGCTAAATCAGTCCTAACCTTCTTTCTTTATAAAAAAGAGTTATGACAGCATTAGCGAGACTAATTTAAATTTTTCAACAATTGTTTTTAATAAGCAGGAAAGTTTTTTGACGAGCAAAATTTCGACTAATTTGGACATTCCTTAAATGGTTTTTTTTTCTTCTCTCCTCTGCTTTTCAGGGGGAATTTGTTTTTCTATATCCTTTGATCAGCATTTTTTGAATTTGCAGCTCTAAATGTATTTAAGCTCATTTGAGATCAAATAACAAAAAGTTTTTATTTTACCTAACTATTGATCTGCAAAATTTTCATGATGAAAGGCATAATATATCAAAAAAAAACAGAATTACCTTCGTAAAAGCAGCCTGAAAAGCAAATCGAATGCACAATTAAAATTTTTGTTTTGATTGTGATTTTTGTTTCGATCATTTGAAAATTGGGGAGGAATTTTTGTTATCCTAGTATAATTTAGTTTATTCTTTCTTCCTTCGTTTTTAGTTTTTCACGCAAAGTCAGCTGCCAAAAGTAGCATTGGAGTAATTTGAGTGATATATCTTATGAAAACTTTTAGAGTCGTGATTCGAACGATTAAAAAAAAATCCCAGTGTCGAGAAAATTAGGTTTCAGTTTTTTGGCTTTTCTTCATAACCTGAGTAGAGCAGGACTGCATTAGCTTATTTTAACGACTTAAAAGCTTGGTTAAAAATTTAAATTAAAAAAACCTTAGCTTTACGGGAATCAAAAATTAAAATCAAAACTTTTAAAAATTGCAAAATGTCAACATTTTTCTGTTTTTTTTTTGTTTTTTCTATTTTTTCTTCAGCTCCTTTTGTCACACCACATCGAAAATAACTAAAAACATTAGAAAAAAATGTTTTTTTTTCTAAGTTTATGGTCGGAACCTTCTGTGCTGATTTTTTCTTAACTGGCTATCCTTAGTTAATTTTTTAAAAGTTGTAAAACAACCAAATGTGGTTATTTTAGGCAAATGTTGTCTGGTGCAAGCCGATAAATACCTGCTTAATGGTCATGACAACAAACATTTGACTCCACAAGAGTATTTGCATATACTTTCTGATTACTCGAACGAAAGCAAACCACTCAACAGCATTGCGGTAAGTTTCATAGCTTTTTTTACTTTTATAGAACCTCTGCTATCCTCCATACTATTTCATATATTCCAATAAAAATGTGAAAAGTATAATCCAAATTCCATATGTTTCTTGCCGCTAGTCGGTTTAATGAACATGAGAAATTATCCCGGTTTGAAGTGATATATTTTCACCGGGTCTAGAACAACAGCACGACGAGACTGCAAATCGAGTTTATTTGAAACCGAGTTCAAACAAAAGCATACACTTTACAAGAACTTCAAAACGCTTGTTTTTCAACTGTACAGTATTAGTTTTCAAAAGTTAAGCAAGTTCTGTCCCTCACAAGCGTCAATCATGCCAATGCACCACTTGGGATTGGCAATATTTGTTAACATAGTCTGATTATGAAATTCATAACCTCAAAACAGTCGTTTTTCATCAGTTTTTGTCATTTTGAGATTATGTACGGCTTGAAAACTCTAACTTACGATTCGGCTTTAGTCCAGACGGCCTTATTTGCTGGACCCGATTTCACCATGAGTCAGCAACCTAACTGTAATATTATTTCGGGAAACGGACTCTATTTCCAGGTTCGAAAAGTATATGGTTAGATAAGAACTCAAAACTAGGTTTTGCAAGAATTCACAGAAGCTAAACTTGAGACTTCAATATCAGAATCTTTACAGAACAAAATTGGGAGCAGCAATTGAATTTTCATACTTTGGAAGCATATTGAAAAAACAGAGCCTCCAAATTTGCGTATGTAAACAATATTCGCTGGCTAGTCTCTATAAAACTTTGCCTTATTAAAATTTTTATAGTCATCTGAAATATCTTGCATTAGCTGCTATCCAAAAAAGTAGACGGGGATCAAGAAACCTGTATTTGATCATCAGTCCAATTTTATTGGGGTGAGTGGTTATCAGTGCCAGTGTAGGAGACACAAATGCTTTTTCAGTTTGATTTAAATCATATTTTAAGGAAGTTATTTACAACAAATCAGGCTACTTTGTTATTGTTGTCTGTTATATTTCAGGCTACTTATTTTGAGGAACTATGCTATAACGTGATTTCGGAGATTGGTTTTGGCCCAGGTGCGCTGAAGCGGGTTCACGACGCACAAGTCAGAGAGGGAATTCCATACCTGATCCCGGGAAAAGATTACTCGGGCGGAATTCCCGGAATTCCGTCGATGGTAATTGATTATGATGACCCTGGATCTCAGCTGACGTTTCATTGGTTTAAACATCATATTATGTGTCGAGATCATCCTTCTATTTGCAACCAGCACAGTCCTAGAAGACAGGAAAGAAGAGAACAAATGGAAAAAGAATTCACCGCAAATAGCGGCACAAAAACATTGCGCTCTAGCTATCAAAAAATATCAGAGCAGATCAAAGAAAAATTGAGATTCGGATCTTGACTTTTTCCAATAAAAATTTACATATCAAATTATTCAATTTTTCAATCACACAAGATAATCTCCCAACCAAAATATAGTGCTTCAACACTTTTGACATCTAATTCCTCAAAGTTCAGCTCCTGTTGTGTGTTTTTCTTCCCTGTTAGGAGACAATTTCATGATATTGTGTGGTAGATTCAAGCAATCTAAATAGCCTAGAACAAAGTTATCAATATTTTTATATCAAAATATTTTTTGAAGAGATCAAATCTGCAGCCGTAAGTTGCTGATGAAACTGTTTGTTATAATTTTTCATTGAACTTTGCTGATCAGAAAATTAAAAAATAAGTTAGGCAAAAAAATAAGAAATTCACAGAAAGAATCGTTCTTGGCTATAGCTGCTTAGTCTGAACAGCCACATAGATTTCCTCGACACTGAGACAATTTTTTTTGTGGAACCCTACTTTTGACCAAGAGGAGTTCAAGTTTATATCTTATTTGACGCACAATGACTTTTTTTGAACAGACGAGTTTGGCAGAAAATGCGAATAAGCACTTAGTTGGGACAGTTTTCGCGATGAGTTACTCGCATCCAAGTTTATGCGTAAGCAATCAATTATAACGGATTATGATGATTATTTTACGATTATAATTGATTATAATTACCAAAATTAGGTCTTTAAAGGATTTAACATCAATATAATCGTGATATTTTCCAAGAGATTACAATCTCTTATAATCAATTATAATTGATTCTAGTTCCAACAGAAAAATTTTTATAATCTATTGTAATCGATTATAATTGTGATATTTTCCAAGATATTATAATCTATTATGTTCGAAAAAAATTGTGATATTTTCCAAGAGATTATAATTTCTTATAGTCCATTATAATTGATTAGAGATCATACAGAAAACCATATATAATCGATTATAGGGCGTTATAACTCCTGAGTTTTTCAAAAAAATTTGGTGAGATAATTAGTTATAAAAACAAGAAATCAAAAAAAATATTAATGGAATATTCAAAATAGA
>NC_087064.1:32166940-32237298 GCF_963678635.1 Symsagittifera roscoffensis
GTTGAATTAAAGCAAAATGCAAAACGTAAAACCAACCTTATGCGATGAAAAGTTTTATGCAGTGCTGATATATAAAATAAACAAGACTGCTCGTGTATCAGGGCAAAGCCATGAATGTTTCGACTGTCCCTTAATTCATATCAAAACACATATGAAAAACTAACTGTGATTGGTGTGACTGAAACTTGGCTCAAACTCTATAAAAAAAGCAAATGTTTTTCAGTGGAGAAGTGGCATTAATTTTTCAAAAACCGTTCGAGCTTCAACTGTGAAAATGGCTATAGGAGAATTATAATCACTTTGCAAAATAACGACCAAGTCTAGTCTCTTGAAACTCAACGTAGCAGAACTGTTTTTGATTTTTTCATCTCGCTTTTGAATAATTTGAAATAAGTCAAAAAGACAAATCAGATTACAACGTTGTTGTTCCGACTTTCGATACAACAGTAACGGAATATTTATGCTCGGGGTGGGTTTTTTTCTTCAGACAAATTTCGACTTTTTCTCTAGCCATTTTCGACGGAATTTTTTATATCATTCGAAAGCTGTTGTTGCCCTGAGCTCAAATTTTAAAAGAGATTTCACCTGTGATCATTTTTTATAAAGTTATGGGGGTTTAAATATTGCCATTTTGGCCAATTTGAGACAACTAATGTGCTATATATTTAGCGCTATTATCGCGTAAGCGGATAGTTAATCCGTCTTAAAAATCGTTCCAAATTGGTTGTTATAAGCTTCTTTGCCATAATCGATTTGTTATTCACAGCGATTTCTATCCTTTTGTACTTTATATGGCGTGTGGGGGGATAAGTTTCATAAAAAATTTCAGATTTTAGAATGAAAAAATTTCTTTTTATTTTATTACATTTAATTTTTAAATATTATTACTGCTCCATAAACTTTAACAGGCATTCGGAACTTTTAGGGCTTCGCCCTGATACGAGCAGTCTTGTTGAGCTTTGTTCTCAAACCACGCAAAGCAATGTTCTAGATTTAGAAGAACTGACGCTCTGACTAATCTCAAATAATTAAAGTCAGAGAAAAACTGTTTTTCTATTCGACAGTAGAATTTCAAAAACAGTGGTCATAAAAAAACAATAAACTGACACATTTATTTGAAGTGAAAACTTGCCTAGGTACAATCAATTGAAAAACAGTTCATCACAACCCTATGCGACTGGCAATCAATATTTATGCATTAGTTAGGCATTTTAAAAAACTAGAGCAACAAAAAAGGTTCATTCTAAATTTTCATCAGCAATTTTGGAAAGTGTGAAAGTAATGTGGTCTCTTGCTGTATTCAATTTGCTAGTTTTGCTATTTATTGGTCTCTAATCAATAAGAAAAAAGTTTGAATTTTGTTTGCTATAAACTAAGCGTAAGAAAAGAACAATTAAAAACGCAGTTGTAGTTAGCAGACGAACTCTAGTATTTGAAACTTTCTTTTTCGAATCAAATCAAAACCCATGCTCTAATATGACATTCTCATGATATAGTTTTGACAAATACCAATTACAAAACAAATTATCATAGCATACAAAGCTTACAATCAACCAGATCTGTAATATTGGAAATTTGCATACGCTAATACTGAAATATCTTTCAAAACACGACATTAAAGGGAAAATAGAAGTATGGGTACGCTATTGAGACGATATTGCTGTATTACATGAAAAAACTAATTAGAGCAAAAATTGCAAATTTAATTATCTTTTTCTTCCCAACTTGTATAAACTTTTTCGGAATAGCCTCAATGGAACAAATTAACAGCTTCAAAATAGAAGTCTTTAAAAAAATTTTATTAGACAACCAAGATGTTCAAACTTTTATGAAGGTATGACTATTCAATTGGTAAAGAAAAGCATTGGGTTGCCTTACTTCGACGTTAGATCTCGATCACTATCTTTGCAAATGAATCATAAAAACCAGAAACTTTACCAGGGCAAAGTAGTATACTTTTTTCCGACTTTTTGGCTTTTTTTATCTCGCTTTTGAATAAGTTTGATATAAGTTTACAACGTTTACAACGCTTTTGTGCTTTGTTTTCAAACCACGCAAAGTAATGTTCTAGATTTAGAAGAAGTGACGCCCTGACTAATCTCAAATCAATAAAGTCAGAGAAAAACTGTTTTTTCGATTCGACAGTATAGTTTCAAAAACAGCGGTCGTAAAAATAACAATAAGCTGACAGATTTATTTGAAATGAAAATTTGCCTAGGTATAGTCATTTGAAAAACAGATCATCACATGCCTATGCGACTCGCAATTAAATTCTTAGCAATAGTTAGGCATTTTAAAAATCTAGAGCAAAAAAAAGTTTCATCAGCAATTTTGGAAAATGTGAGAACAATGTGGTCTCTCGTTTTTTCAATTTGCTAGTTTTGCTATCTATTGGTCTCTAATTGCTATGAAAACTAAGCGACTGGCAATCAAATTCTCTGCATTAGTTAGGCATTTTAAAAAGCTAGAGCAACAAAAAAGTTTTCATTCTAATTTTTCATCAGCAATTTTGGAAAGTGTGAGAGCAATATGGTCTCTTGCTGTATTCAATTTGTTAGTTTTGCTATATATTGGTCTCTTATCGGTATGAAAACTGCATGACTGGCGATCAAATTCTATGCATTAGTTAGTCATTTTAAAAATCTAGATCAAAAAAAAGTTTCATTCTAATGTTTCATTAGCAATTTTGGAAGTTGTGAGAGCAATGTGGTCTCTTGCTTTATTCAAATTGCTAGTTTTGCTATCTATTGGTCTCTAATCGGTATGAAAACTACGCGACTGGCAATTAATTTCTATGCATCAGTTAGGCATTTTAAAAAGCTAGAGCAACAAAAAAATTTTCATTCTAATTTTTCATCAGCAATTTTGGAAAGTGTGAGAGCAATATGGTCTCTTGTTGTATTCAATTTGCTAGTTTTGATATCTATTGGTCTCTAATCAGTAAGAAAACAAAGTATTAAAATTGTTTGCTAAAACTTAAGCGTAAGAAAAGAGCAATTAAAAACGCAATGGCAGTTAGTAGACCAATTCTGGTATTTGAAATTTTTTTTCTCGAACCAAATCTAATTTTTTATGCTATACTTTTTACTTTTTTACTTTATCATGCTGTAATTTTGACAATAACCTCACCCAAAAAAATTATCATAGCATGTAAAAGATTACAATCAACCAGTTCTGTAATATTGAAAAGTTGCATACGCTAATACTGAGATATCTTTCAAAAAACGACATTAAATGGAAAATAAAAGTATAAGTACGAATTTGAGACGATATTGCTGTATTACATAAACAAACAAATTGCAGCAAAAATTGCAAACTGAATGATCTTTATCTTCCCAACTTGTATAAACTTTTTCAGAATAGCCTCAATGGAACAAATTAACAGCTTCAAAATAGAAGTCTTTAAAAAATTTTTATTAGACAACCAAGATGTTCAAACTTTTATGAAGGTATGACTATTCAATTGGTAAAGAAAAGCATTGGGTTGCCTTACTTCGACGTTAGATCTCGATCATTGTCTAAACCAATGAATAATAAAAACCAGAAAACTTACCAGTACAAAATAGTTTGTTTTTTCCGAGTTGGTCAAACACAAGCAATTACTTTGGTTAGTAAAACTTTTTGTTCCTTGACAATTTTATTTATTAGAACGATATATCATTTTTTCAACATTTTAGTTCAATTTAGATTGGAAACTGAGCAAAAAAATGCCAGAAAGGTGCAACCCGCAACAAATACTTGAAGAGATTTGCACAACGTAGAACTAGAGGTTTCGAAGAGAACCCTGTAAATTTTGAAAATCTAAGGGTAATAGCGGCAAGAAAAAGTAAAATCTACAATAATTCCTCAATTATAAGTTGTGACATCAACAATTTAAATCCTTATTTGTTTAGAAAATAAGGTAATATTGAGAGTTTCAACTTTTTCTTCCCAACTTGTATAAACTTTTTCAGAATAGCCTCAATGGAACAAACTATCAGCTTTAAAATAGAAGTCGTTAAAAAAATTTTATAAGACAACCAAGATTTTCAAACTTTTATGAAGGTGTGGACAATTTCTAATAAAAAAAAATTTTTTTTCAAATGATGCATCATCACAAAAAAATCAATGAAGCTTTTTAAACTTTTTTGTCATAAAACTTTTGTCGACACAGTTAAAACAAAAATGGATCAGAGTCGAAATATAGGTCGAGCAGAGTCGAAGAATATGCAAAGCACAGTCGAAACAAAAGTCCAGCACAGTCAATGCCAACAGTAGAACTGTTTTTTTTTAAAGCATTTTTGGTAGCTTCTCTTCAATCTGAGTGTACCAAAGGAACTTTTTCAAAGAGAGAAAAACTCTAGAATGCTGCAAGAGAAACTCTCTCACTAAATGAGTTATTTGACTGATTTTGAAATTTAGAAAATGCTCAATCGAGAAATTTAAATTTTCAGGTCCGGAAGTGACTTTAGCAGTAAAGTGACTTTCGCAGTAAAATTTCAAGGATTCAGTTTTTTTTTGAAGACGCATATACGCATAAAGATTCAAAAAAAAACAGTACTCAAAACTGGTTTAAAAAAATGCGTATATTCAAATGGGTTTTTTCGAAGATTTTGAAATCAAAAATTTTTTCAAAACTATAAAATAGGTTTTTTGGTTGCCTGGGCTGCCTCTTGAAATCCAAAAATTAATAAACAAAATTTACAATTGAATTTTTTCTATAATATTTTTAGTCTTAGAATTAAGTCAGTGAAAAGTATTTTTAGATCAATTAAAAGCATTTAATCAGTTAAAAGTAATTATTCAAAGCATACATAATAGGACAGAAGTAGTCATTCAAAGCACATATGAAAAACTTTTTATGAAGGTGTGGACGATTTCTAATAAAAAAAATTTTTTTTTTCAAATGATGCATCATCACAAAAAAATCAATGAAGCTTTTTAAACTTTTTTGTCATAAAACTTTTGTCGACACAGTTAAAACAAAAATGGATCAGAGTCGAAATATAGGTCGAGCAGAGTCGAAGAATATGCAAAGCACAGTCGAATTAAAAGTCCAGCACATTCAATGCCAACAGTAGAACTGTTTTTTTAAAGCATTTTTGGTAGCTTCTATTCAATCTGAGTGTACCAAAGGAACTTTTTCAAAAAGAGAAAAACTCTAGAATGCTGCAAGAGAAACTCTCTCACTAAATGAGTTATTTGATTGATTTTGAAATTTAGAAAATGCTCAATCGAGAAATTTAAATTTTCAGGTCCGGAAGTGACTTTAGCAGTAAAGTGACTTTCGCAGTAAAATTTCAAGGATTCAGTTTTTTTTTGAAGACGCATATACGCATAAAGATTCAAAAAAAAACAGTACTCAAAACTGGTTTAAAAAAATGCGTATATTCAAATGGGTTTTTTCGAAGATTTTGAAATCAAAAATTTTTTCAAAACTATAAAATAGGTTTTTTGGTTGCCTGGGCTGCCTCTTGAAATCCAAAAATTAATAAACAAAATTTACAATTGAATTTTTTCTATAATATTTTTAGTCTTAGAATTAAGTCAGTGAAAAGTATTTTTAGATCAATTAAAAGCATTTAATCAGTTAAAAGTAATTATTCAAAGCATACATAATAGGACAGAAGTAGTCATTCAAAGCACATATGAAAAACTTTTTATGAAGGTGTGGACGATTTCTAATAAAAAAAAATTTTTTTTTCAAATGATGCATCATCACAAAAAAATCAATGAAGCTTTTTAAACTTTTTTGTCATAAAACTTTTGTCGACACAGTTAAAACAAAAATGGATCAGAGTCGAAATATAGGTCGAGCAGAGTCGAAGAATATGCAAAGCACAGTCGAATTAAAAGTCCAGCACATTCAATGCCAACAGTAGAACTGTTTTTTTAAAGCATTTTTGGTAGCTTCTATTCAATCTGAGTGTACCAAAGGAACTTTTTCAAAAAGAGAAAAACTCTAGAATGCTGCAAGAGAAACTCTCTCACTAAATGAGTTATTTGATTGATTTTGAAATTTAGAAAATGCTCAATCGAGAAATTTAAATTTTCAGGTCCGGAAGTGACTTTAGCAGTAAAGTGACTTTCGCAGTAAAATTTCAAGGATTCAGTTTTTTTTGAAGACGCATATACGCATAAAGATGCAAAAAAACAGTACTCAAAACTGATTTAAAAAAATGCGTATATTCAAATGGGCTTTTTCGAAGATTTTGAAATCAAAATTTTTTTCAAAACTATAAAATAGGTTTTTTGGTTGCCTAGGCTGCCTCTTGAAATCCAAAAATTAATAAACAAAATTTACAATTGAATTTTTTTCTATAATATCTTTAGTCTTAGAATTAAGTCAGTGAAAAGTATTTTTAGATCAATTAAAAGCATTTGATCAGTTAAAAGTAATTATTCAAAGCATACATAATAGGACAGAAGTAGTCATTCAAAGCACATATGAAAAACCAACTGTGATTGGTATGACTGAATCTTGGCTTAAACTCTATAAAAAAAGCAAATGGTTTTCAGTGGAGAAGTGACCTTCATTTTTCAAAAACCGATCGAGCTTCAACTGTGAAAATGGCCTTAGGAAAATTCTATTCACTTGCATAAAAAAGGAACAACGCTCTTTTGAAACTAACCGTAGCAAAACTGTTTTGACGTTTTTACCTGGCTTCCAAAAATTTTGTCTTTTGAACTATTTTCTTTAATTGTCGAGAAGGTCAATGAAATCGAAACATAGTACACGCTGAGTCAAAACATACATCGAGAAAGTCGAGACAGCGGTCAAGCACAGTCAAAACATAAGTTGAGCACAGTCAAAACAAAAATCGAGCACAGTCGTCACATATGTCGACACAGTTGAAACAAAGGTGGATCATAGTCGAAATATAGGTAGAGCAAAGTCGAAGCAAATGTCGAGCACAATCAGAACAAAGTCCAGCACAGTCAAAGTCAACGGTAAACTGTTTTTTTTTGGTAGCGTGTCTACACATTGACTGCACCGAAGAAATTTTTACAAAGAACAGAAGAGCTCCAGAAAGCCGAAAAAAACTCTCTCACTAACTGAGCTAATTGATAAAATTTGAAACTGTTATCCTGCTATATCAAAATTCTCCAACTTTCAGTTCCTACAAATTAAAACAGATGTATTTTACCTGAGAAACCAAAAAAATTTTAAAATAGATTTTTTGAACAATGACAGCGGACAACACATCGAAAAAGTTTTTTTTGTCGAGAAAGTCGAAACAATCCCCAATTTTGTAGAAAAAATAGAAGCAAAGGAATACAGGGTCCAATGAATTAACACTTTAGAAAGGTCGGTCGAGACGGACGAGAAAATTGAATTAAACCGAGGTTTGGTCGAGACGGTCAAAACATACAAAACTTTGGTCGAGACCATTGAAACATACCGATTTTTGGTCGAGAATAGGCAATTATATTTTTTTGAACACATTGAGTCGGTATAAAAACGCTTAAAAACTACAAAAACTAGTGTTGATAAAAAAACTTGCCAAGAACGTGCCATAATACTTTGTATAGATACCTTACATTTTGGATGCAAATTATTTAATTATAATACCAATAAACTTTTACATTAGCAACCACATGCTGCACATGTTTTTCATGATAATGATTTAAAAAAAAGCATTTTCACTAGCTCAATCGTCTTAGACACTTGTTACCCCCGCAAAACGGTCAGACTAGTGCAACAAAAAAACATATATGGAAAACTTTGACCTCCAATAAACATAGAAGAAATTTTGGACAGACAATGAATAATTCGAACAGTCGATCGCGAAATAAGACAACAAAACAAGCTAGACCGAACGTTTGATACCACAGTTACAAGTCTTGCAAGAGAAAAAGTTTATTAACACAAACCATGCTTCAAAATTTAACAAATGTCAGAGAGAGTAAGCATAAACCATGACAGTGAGATAATAAACGTAGAAAGTTACCCACAATCTGGGGTTCGTTATCATTCTAAAGGCTTTCAACGTAAAAAACACAAGTTGAAAGATAGTAAACAATCAAAAAGCAAATGCACGTGCAGTCAGCGTCTCCTTTAGCGCAAGAAGAGCGAGAACTTGGAACATGAATAACACACCCTGCATCTCCTGTAAAACAGATAAAAGTGCATTTGCTAAAAAGGGGGAAAAATTAAAAGAAATCACACTGGCACCCAAGGAGCAAAAACTCAAAAATGTCAGAAAAAACTGAAGAAGGCTCCGACTCGTACGGAACTCTGAATAATGGTTCAGATTCTCCAGCGTCAGAAACGACAAAGGCGAAGACTAAACAAGAAAAAAAAACAAATTTGAAGAAATTTTGTTGAAAATTGAACCCTAGTCGATCAAGGGAGGTTATCTTGCAAGATCTTGCAAGATGGAGGTTATCTTGCAAGATCTTGCAAGATGGAGGTTATCTTGCAAGAATCTTGAAAGAATCTTGCAAGATAACCATCCCAAAATTTCTGTCGAAAAACACAAAAAAAATAACAGAAATTAGGTGTAAGATCAAAAAAATTGTTTCTAGAACGAGAATCCAAAACTTAAATAAAAGCTTAACGAATAAAATTAGACAAAAATCATGCGTTAAAAAGTAGTCGCATATTTGTTGTTAATTTATTCAATGAGATTAAAAGTATCAACCAATCAAATCTTTTTAATTTATTCGCAATTATTGCGGCTACTGGTTTGCGAAAATTGAAGGATTATTGGCCAAAAAGTTTTTGTGACGAATTGCTTTAATTAGTTCAAACCGGGGATATATAGTTTTTTCGACTATCGATTTCTAGTTTTGAAAGTGGAATTTACTTTTTAGATTTCCAGAGAATAAAAACTTTACTTATTGATCCAGTTTTCTCAAGTCGGGTTCATGTTATCAAAAAAGCGCCCATCATAAATTGTTCTAGAAATTTAAAGAGCTTAAAGGGCTTCTATTTTTTTCTTTGAGTTTTGAAAGTTGAGATTTTTCAACAACGTCAGTGTTATTTTTTAATGTTTACTTGCCTTCATTACTCCTTTGCAATCTTCGATTGGCTATGTTCCAGGAAAGTGAAGCTTTCATCACAAACGACTTCTTCTCAAATGCGTTTTTCCTATTTTGAGAGATTAAGGTATAAGTAGTCGATCAAAACTTGAAGATAGCCGCCTATCACAAAAAAAAAGTTTTAAAAAAAGAAGCTTTCTGGGGGCAACCGCCTAGCGGGCTGTGTGTATGTATGCGTAGCTAAGATTGCTTCCTTCTTCCACGAACGCTACTTGGTTGTCTTCGCGTGTAAAGCTGTTTTTGCCCAAAAAAATTGTATCTTTAAAGATCTTGCAAAAAAAGGTTATCTTTAAAGGAGGTTATCTTGCAAGATCTTGCAAGAATCTTGCAAGATCTTTTAAAGAGATGCATCCTCTTTAAAAGAATCTTGCAAGATTCTTGCAAGATCTTGCAAGATAACCTCCCTTGATCGACTAGGGAATACATTCATTGGTGGTAGCTTTTTTGGTAGCTTGATCCAACTTAAATTAGCGACAGAATTCCCCCACGAAAAACCAAACATTCCTCCGCAAGGAACCCGCAATCACAAAATATCGTACTGACATAGTAAACTCTGAGTCTCAAGGTCATAGCTTACGACATCGATAATTTCTGGTTCCTATATCTGGTCTAGGTTGTTAAACTTGCCAAGTAAAATCATGGTTTGAAAACTTTTCTTGTTGCTACTGACGGGCGTATCCCGTTGTCTCATAGCTCAACCCCTGATTTCAACAGCTGATATAAAATGCAGAAGCGTTTAAACTAATGACAACGGCAGTACAATTGAAAAAGAGTAGGTGTACAACAAACCGAGATTGAAGGATAGTTTGAAACATTGAACAAATGATTTGGTATCACATTAAAACGCACAGATAAAGAAAAAAATTCCACGTTTGCTAGAATTTTAATCATTCCGTCAAATTTTTTTTAAGAATTCAAAAAGAAAAAATTTTGAAATATTATCATTGCTAATTTGCAGGACTCTGTCAAGCAATTAAATTGAGAACAAATCGGGTCCAAATTGTTGTACAAATCGAAGTAACCTAAAAAAATGATCCACGCCTCATTTCATTAGGTTCAAATGTTTTCAAATAAGTTCGTCGTCAAAAACTTAAGATTTGTGATTATGTTAGGCTCGTGAAAAAAAATTCTGAAGGGTGACATATACTCTTTCACCAGTGAGTTGTTTGTGTTTTTCGAGAGCCGACACGAAAAAACAATATGTAATTTTATTGATACTATCAAATAATCGATTGAATACACATTTTTCGAGTTTGAACTAATTTGTGTTCTCAAGACGGAGGAATTATGGACAATCTTCGACACTACCAGCGGGGGTTTCGAAAATTTAATTGGAGCAACTCTGATCTATTGTTAGTTGTACCAATCAAATTAATGTAATTGGGCACCTAGACCAATCAAATATAACAATTTAATGCTATTAATTGGCAACTATTTCAGATAAAAGAAAGCAATGGTAAATTTAAAGATTGGATCTTATTTACGAACACAAACTATGCTTTTTTTTCAGTTAAAAACCTGTTGACCACTGAAACTGTCTGTCAAACAGAACAAAAACTCATGCGTTGATGCTGGCAACTAAATCCTCGTCCCAAAATTATGTTTTGGCGCGCAAAAAATTTGCGTCATATTAGTTGCTGATATTCTGCAGCAATTAGTTGTTGAAAAGCGGGATTCAATCCGCTTCATTACAGAAACTCCAATAACTGCCAATTAATTGCTATTAAGTGATTATTCACCAATCAAATAAACAATTGGTGCACAACTGTCAATCCTTTAATTGGGCCAATCAATTGCCAAGTAATCGGACTTCAATCAAAGATTCGGATCCCCTGATACCAGCATTTTCACCAACGTCGTCCCCCCCTCTATCAAATTCAGTTTTATGAGCAAATATGGGTTTTTTTCCAAAAAAAGCCCAAAGTTGACCAATTTCGAAAAATATCATGAGTACAGAAAAAATCTTAAAATGAACAGAGAATAACAAGTACCCAATTTACCTTCCCTACTTGGATGAATTAAGAAACTGAACACCAAAATAAAGTTTTTTTACGAAAAAATCGCGCTATAGTAAGCTTGAAAGTAGATATCCAGACCTTACTAGAAAAGACAGTACTTTGGTATTAAAATGAACCTCTTTTCATTTGCACTGCAATAACTTTTAAATACGATACACAAAGGAAACACTTGGTTATTTTTCTTTTTGTAATCCCTTTTCAGTGCTTCCGTACATGTGTATCTTTTGAAAATTCAGACAATGAACAGCCTCTACCCCCTGACAAATGTAACACAAAAGACTCATTACAATCCATCGCCAGGAACAAGATCACAAGATCTTTTTGTGACGCATTATGACTGCAAGGAAAACCAACAAAAAAGCGTTTTAGAGATCTGCTGTTTCTGCTATAAATGAAGTCACTCAATGCGAAGGAGAACCACCAGCTATACCGACAACAAATTTAACCGCAACGTTATATTCAAAAGCTAAATAGACAACACTCGTGGGCTGAAAATTAACGGAAATTTTCTGAAAACAAAGTACGTGTTTCACAAACATCTCTTGTACACAAAAACTGACTCGACCAAGATTCAAACCGCCAAAGTAATTGTTAATGACTTTTTCATCTCTAATCTGACAATTGCAAATAAAATTTACAACACATAATTTGAGTAAAAAAGCAAAAAAAATGGACACTCTGAAGGTTTTGATATTTTCTCAGATTCACACCATCAATAATCAATAGAAAACTGCGAAAGTTTGATACAGTTAGTTGATGGTAATAGCTATCATGGCGAAAATGGAAGATTAGTCTATGATGATTATCTGTCGTCGATTTAAATATCATATGACGAATACTTTTGAGTTAGTTGAGTTTGTTTATAGGCGATCTTGGAATCATTTAATCAAAAACCTGCCAGTTTGATATTGGGAATGTTAGTTAGCTGAACAATTTGAAGTTGTTATGAGCTGATTTATTTTGGAGATTTGTTTATTCAGAATTGAAGTGTCGATTGTTCGTTTTTCACCTGGCGCCACCAACAGGAATCGGCGTGGGGACCGGGAAGAACTTACTTGGGATCACGGCGTTTTGGCAGAGTGGGTGCACGGAGGGACCGATGCTATGGGAGCACTGGATCGTTTTACCTAAGGCTAAAAGCAAATCATGCTTTCAATTCTACGGCGTTTTATTCCTCTCGGACGTTGACAGCAACTCAAATTTTGGCGCTGCCGGCGGATGTGCAAGGGAAAAACCGTGTGGAGGCGGAGCAGAAATTCAATTCAAATCTGTATAGTTGCCTGCGCGAGCGGCGTCAGGATAAACACCATAATCGGAAGCCCCACCTGGACTAGGCAAAGAGTAGATATCCGAGTGTGTTGGACGAGAGCCTTTTCAAAAGGAAAGGAACGAAACATTCGAAATCTGTCAAATATTGTCCACAATAGACAGGGACGAGGAGACTTTGGAAATATTTCATTCAGTACTAAGCGTACTGGCGACCTGGGAACGCTGGAGTGAGGGGTTCTAGGGATGTATTTATAGTGAATATTTGCCTGCGCGAGCGGCGTCATGATAAACACCACAATCGGAAGCCCCACCTGGACTAGGCAAAGAATAGATATCCGAGTGTGCTGGACGAGTTCGAGAGCGTTTTCAAAAGGAAAAGAACGAAACATTCGAAATCTGTCAAATATTGTCCACAATAGACATGGAAGAGGAGACTTTGAAAATATTTCATTCAGTACTAAGCGTACTGGCGACCTGGGAACGCTGGAGTGAGGGGTTCTAGGGATGTATTTATAGTGAATATTTGCCTGCGTGAGCAGCGTCAGGATAAACACCACAATCGGAAGCCCCACCTGGACTAGGCAAAGAACAGATATCCGACTTTGCTGGACGAGTTGGAGAGTGTTTTCAAAAGGAAAGGAACGAAACATTCGAAATCTGTCAATTATTGTCCACGATAGACAGGGACGAGGAGACTTTGGAAATATTTCATTCAGTACTAAGCGTACTGGCGACCTGGGAACGCTGGAGTGAGGGGTTCTATGGATGTATTTATAGTGAATACGTCGAATAAGGAGGAGCAAACAGAACTCTGTCGATCTACTAAGTAGATGAAGTTTACCGGATTGCACTATCGTACGAGCGATGGGATAAATACGTCCAAACCTACCAAGTTTTCGGTGGATGGCTCGCTACGGCGCCAGAAGATGCGCGTCAGGTAAAAACCGAACCTGTGAGCGCAATCCGCGGTGGTTACCAGCGCACATTTCAACGGGTTGGCAGATGAACTTTCAGAGTAAACAATCGCGGTGGAGCGGCTCGCAACAGTTTTAATTGCAATCAGAGTGGGTTTACAACGGACCACATTGCGAGATGCGCGGCAAAAAGTACCACATGCGGGATACTAGGAGCGCACATGTCGAGGCCGCAGAGAGGCAGGAAGGGGACGTGTGGGTCTCATTCATGAGGATACACAGAGGGAGATCATAAACAGGACCAGGACGATAACGCATCGCATTACGGAAGCTTCATCGGATGTGTGAACGATTCAAATGAGGCAGTCCACGGCTGGGACTAGGATCGTTCAAATTACTACATTGTTACATTGATCAGGCGGAGTAAAGAAGTGCAATTGAAAGTAACGGGTGCGAAAATAGAATTGAAAATTAAAGGACAACCTACGCAAGCCTGGAACGACAGCGGATCGCTTTTATTCATTTTCACAATCGAAGAAAAAAATGTATCTAAGGGAAGCAGAACAAGCAGCTCCAGCCGATAGATCCCATGGACGACCAATTCAGGGATTATGGGAACAACCCCTTGAAGCTGATGGGGAAATTATTCGCGACCCTTCACTCCAATGGATGGACGACCCAGGAAGCAATCAATGTAATTGGGAGCTGTCGACCATCAACCATCGGTAGAGCGTTTGATAATATTTCAAGCGCCAGCGGAGTAAGGAGTACTCAACATCCAATAAAAACCGGGCATTGAGGACCAAGGGGATGTCTCAGATGACTAGCAGAGATAATTCATTAACAATTTTTTAAAGGTTAGGGCGTATACGTAACTATAAAGATTAAATGTAACTATGGAATTCTTCAAAATTTAATACCTATCCAACAAAAGGGCAGAAGAGTGCCTATCACACTACAAGCTAAATTAGACAACGAAAGTGTTAGGCTGTTTGCCTAGGGGCACATTGAGAAACTGAAAGAGTGCTCTAATAGTATTTCTTCTCGCCGATCGTCACCACAGTTGAAAAGGACACTTCGGTAAAATTGGAATAGGAGTCAAGGGAGTAAAGAAGCCAGTACATAGAAAACAAAACCATTTGCCAATCATTGGAGAGCTCATGGTTATTGTGGGACAAACAATAAGTGAAGGGAAAAATCGGGAAAGGATTTTTCTTTCGATGGGCCTAACGTATGCGTACGGTCAACTGCCACTAAACGCCAACACTAGCAAACATTGTAAGTTTTCGTTAGTGGGAGTTAAATCTAAAGGGACGTACCGCTTCAAAACGGTATTCTATGGTTTGACAACGTTGTTTGCGGAAATCAAGCATGTAATGAACGCGATACTCTAGCAATTTTCCTGTGCGCAGGCTTTCATTGACATTATCTTCCCAAGTGGTCGAGGAAATCCTAAAAAAAACTAGATAAAGAAAATATGGCGCTGATATTGGAGAAATGTAATTTCACAAGGAAAAACTGAGAATAGTCAGGTAACCAAATCACGAATTCCGGCATCACACCTCTGGTAAAAAGGGTACCCCATAGATAAACTAAATCCCCTAAGTCGTTGTCACACTCCGAATCCTTTATGGGATCGATACGCAGCCTCCATAACTTTTGCCGGCGCTATTGGAATACTCAGCGCCGTTGAGTCCACTACTGAGTAAGACAAATGATTTCGCGTGGACAATTGAATGCATCTCGGTTTCTCCCGCATCTCGAACTCTTTCGAATTTCGGTTTCTAAACGCGACAGAGAAAAGTACTCAAGATATTAGCAGTTGTATGGGACTCGAATTATTTTAGAAACTTTATGTTCGGTAGGCATTTTACAGTTGTATTGGATCTTAAGGCGCTAGTGACACTGCTAAAAGGAAGTAACAATATAAACAAAAAATTGTTTAGCCGATGAACACGATGGAATGATAGAATAGTTCTGTTTAACTTCGAATTCGATCACATGGCGGGGCCAATCTGGTCTGGCTGACTACTTATCAAGGCGCCCCGTCGGCGAGGCATTGCGTGTTAGTGAATACGAAAAAACCTTCAACGGTGGCTAAAATCGCTCAATTAGTAATTCCCTTGGATGCGCAACCCTAAGAAAAAAACCGCAGGTACAATGACAGCCAAATGAAGAATATCGATTGTTTCAGCCAATAAGAGTGCGAAATGCAAATCCATTTGCAAAAGTCTACCGTGTGAGGGCGGGAAATTATGTGCAAAACTTCAACCAATCAGATGGCAGATATTTGCATATCGGATTGTAAGGACCGAAATTGCGTGAAAGTAGTCAAATCCATTGCTGACTATCAACTGAGTGAATTAGAAAATCTTTCCATTGCAACTAGTTGTGCTTGATATTTTCCATGGCAGGCATTAGTTTGAAGAGATTAAATAATTTTTATCTATAGATCCAGATATCACGAGCGGGAACAGAAGCAAAATTGAGATGGTGACAACGGGATCGAGTGACGTGAAATGTAAGACTGTAATTAAATTCCATCGGCGTGAGATACTTCCGCTGGCCTGCCTAGCGAACGTGGAGTTGTTGGTCATACCACGAGATTGTAAAAGTGGTTCGCAGAAATGATGCCCTGACCAAATTTTTTCTTTCTTAAGTTTATCGAGGCAAAATAAAAAGGAGACCCACAAATGAAGGCGATTAAGGAAAAGGTGAAGGCAAAAGACCCTGATCTAGACAAAAGTCCGAGCAAAAATCCGAGCATTGGAGCATAGTTGGTTCAACACTGGCACGACTGTTACGTCGAAAACAGTTTTTTATGGATGGACGAACGGCTTGTCATCCCTCTGCCCTTAGGACTGCGGTGGTTGATCGCAATCTCCGTTTCCACCTGGATTGGGGGAACATTTTGACACATCAAGGGACGTGCTTCGGAGCTTAACTGGGCGAAAGTATTGAAACAAAAATTGGCATGTTTACATACTGAAGATCCGCGCTCTAATTGAGTGCCCCACCCGACACAGAATACTTGGAACGAAAATTCGGACACCGAGTACGATGGGTAACATATAAACCACCCCAGAATGTTGGCGGACGACCAGCCCTTCAGTAGGTCTGGAGACTCTCAAGACGCCAAGGAGCCGAGCAAAGGCAGTGGCTCCAAAGGCGCTAAGGGCCTAAATGCTGGAGGCTTGGCAAGCAGACAAAGTTAACGGACGGAACTATTGAATCAATACATTAAAGACCGAAACCAAAGGCACAAACTAATGAATAAGAAACTCACTAGAGAATCTAAACTTACTTTGACTCTAGGAAAACCGGCAGGGTGGAAAAAAATAACCGGGAACTGACACTATCGCCTATGGGGAAGTATTCGAAGCCTCCTACTTTTGAGGATGTTAGGCGAAAGCTGAACAAAAAACGCCTTCCTCAGTCCGGGGAAACAAGTTCTAAAACAATAAGCCAGCCACGATCGAAATCACAGATTTGGGACAAGGATGATGATTCAGAATGAACCTCTGATTACGAGCCTTTATGATTGGCTGGTAAAAAAGCGTTGGAACAGCACGCGACGGAGGCCGCACCAACCTCAAGCGGTGCGATGGCTCCAACTAATTAGACCAGAAAACGCCTATGGAGACGGACAACAGCATACTAAAGGGAGCGAATACAAAGGCGACGCAGCAAATATGGAGCAAGCGGATAGTTCCCAAAACGCAAGCGAAGAGTGAGCGGCGACGAGCAAGAATGGATCGAAGAAGAAGTCGGGACGACCAAGAAATCAGCGACTTGCGTCATATTCCAGCCAAGATTTGCAACACTTGGATGAAACGGGTCCGCGGAAAATTTCTAGGAAGCAAGTGGCGTTGTCGAAGCTCGGTGGAGTGATGTTCGACAGTATCTTCAAGAAGGGGCAAAGAAGGGCGAAGGAGCGAGAGAACGATATACCACTTAGGTTCGGACGTGCCATCGAATATCAGAAAGAGGCGGAACTAAGATTCGAAAAAAAACTGTAAATTTTTATGCCTATGGAGATGGCTGGCCGCTGGTCAAAATCTCAACCAATTCTCTGTTTTTGCAACTACAACAACTAAATCTCTGTTTTTCCAATTATAACTCAAAATTAGTAAACTCGAGGAAACTTTGTATCTATACATTCCATTTGATGAATAATTTTGAGTTTGTTGAGTTTGTTTATTGGGCTATCTGTGATCCTGGATTAACTGCTTTAAGTACCAGTTTGTTTTTGAGCGCTCATCATTTACGTGAATTAGAGTGTTCCTTATCTAAAACACAGTACTCAAAGGTTTTTGTAGAAAATAAAAACTTGTTCATTCTGGACACGGTAAAAATTTTTCTACTACCAACAGCAACCAAGGAAAACTGTGATGTTGACTAATCATAAAGATTCATTTCTTCATAAACAAATTTTGAACATAGGTTGAAAAACATTACCAGAAAACAGCGACATCATACGTCTCCATGAGCTATCACTAGTGAATCAAACTTGATTTGAAGGTTTTCCTGATGATATCTACTTCGATATGAAACTTGACAACAAAATTGGTACAATTTTTTACGGAAGTTTTTCAGAGTTTGAAACAGTTCATCTTTTACAAGAGTTAGAACGAAAACGAATAGTTCGGTCAGTAGCATAAGCAAAAAGAGATAATTTATGAAAAAAACTTTTTTTTTTGAGAAATCGATCAAAATTCATTAATTTTGTAGTAAACATTCTTTGGAAAAACCCAACCACGAAAGAAAATTCACGTTCATTTTTTTGCAGATAAACGATGCTATCAATGCCAGACAGTTTTTAAATTTAAAAATGAATATCAATTCGTAGATACTTTTTCACGACGAACATTTTTTGGGATGCCGCCAATCCAGGTGGATCAGACCTTAGCCTTAACTTAGTGGAACTTAATCATTAAGAAGATAATTTTTTTTTGAAACCAACCTTTTATAATGCCATCACTCAAAACAATTTTCAACCGAAAGCATTCGCGCAGTAGCAAGAAGTCCGAGTAATCAATCCCAATCATTAAGTATATACTCCAAATCAGACATTCAAAATCACAAACGAACACAACAACTTCAAAAACGGCTCAAAAAATGGATAAAATTCAAAATCAATCAAAAGATCAAAAAATAAGTTAACCAGCTGAAACTGCAGCCTTTTCAGACATCTGCACACAAGATTACAGTAGATATTTTAAACAAATCTAAACTTTTTTTTAATCCAATAGATAAAAACACAAGCAATCACGCCAAAAATCAACTATAGATTCCTGCGCATCAAATATGAGCTTCCAGAGTTTCTAGTCTGGCATTACTTCTAGTCAATTGAGGAAACTCGACCGAAGATCAAACCAAACGAATTGATCCAACCTGTAGAATTCCCATTCTTTGAATCAACCACGGCACGAATTTTAATCACCGTAATTATAACTTAATTAATTCTCTAACCATGAATTTTCAATTACTGAAGATGAACTTATGACCATCAAGGCACATGACGTTTTTTTAGTCACTACTAAAACCAAAAAAAAGTCGCATTTTCCCATAGCTACTTTCAGAATCAACCTCCAATGCTAATGTTTTCCAATTGATTTTTCACAAAATCTTTGTAAATATGAATTTAATGCACTATAACCTAACTGACTTCATGATGGTGTACTCACTACTTCGTATTGAAAGTTTTCATCGTGGTTCTTTTAAAATTTTTCATTGGTTTCCATGAAACAAAAAAAACAAAAGAGGAATCCGTTTTTCATCCTTCCTTCAAATGTTGCTCACCTATTGCAATATATTACATTATGTTCAATAAAACTTCAGTTGACTAAAACATTGCTTATTCAGATGCAAAAAATTGTCATATAGGGCAATCAGTTATATAATTGAGTCAATAATCACAAAATATCTAACCTTTTGGAAAATTTTTTTCGTTTCTCCAATGAATGTGTCCCTTATTTCGTATGAACTGCTTGAATTTTTTTCAACTCGAATGACATTTTATAACAATTATATCAAACTGAGTTTAACGAACTTCTGATAACAAATCTAACAAGGTTTTACTGATTAAGAATTTACCCTTAACACGGTTGGAAAAAAGCTTAAATGACCAACGCAACTTATTCAAGACCACTGCACTACCAACGTACTACCAACACTTGAAGGAAAATTCCACTGAACTGAAACCAGATTGAACTGGATAAACTATGTTTTTTTTTTAAAACAAAAATCCATTTCAATTAAGACCATAGCCATTTTTAGTTAGCCCAGATTAACCCTTATCAAAGACAAGCCACTTTAAATGAATGGCTATAAAATTAATAAAAAACCCTTTACTCATAAATCTTTCTCCAGTATGCTCTCAACACTGGCCTCATCAACCAGTAGGATGTTGTGAGCTGGTACTATTGCTGGCTTATTCCACCGGGCCATATCACGCTTAAGACCTATCGCTCTCTAACTTTGCTAAAAGTGGCTCCAAGTGCTAAAATTGGTTCTTTGAAATAACCAAACCAAGAGAAAGATAATCAAACAAAGTTAACCAAACAAACAACTGAACAATTCATTACTGAAAATGAAATCACCGAAGTGCAGAAAAAAATTCTAAGCAATTTTTGGATTTAAATTTTACGAGCAGCAAAATAGAAAGAATATCTCGAAACAATCCGACTTTCTAACGATAAATCTATTGGTTTTGCTTGCCGCAGTCTCAGCCTTCTCAGGATATCCTTCGCTGGATATCAAGAAAAGGAATCTATTGAAGCAGAACAATGACCTATTCGATGTCAAACCCAGAATGCGTACCCTTTTCCACTGATCAATTCTCTCAAAAAAATCAACCATTCGTCTTGCACGTAGTCCCGCTCTGATTTATGAAAGGGACTTCCATCTCTCTCGTTTCACAATAAACCCTCATCAACTTATGTTTTTGCAAGCACTACAAGAAACTCTCTCACAAATTTAGGAAAAACTCCCATTTGAAAGAACTCCGAGCCTTTAGACTTGTCTAGATCCCGGAAGTCTGGAACCAGTTTGAAACTAGTTATTTGATTTAATTTTTATTTCCCTGTAAAATAAAACGATCCATAACTAAATCTATTACTAGTTTTGTAAACCTGAAAAATTAATGGTTCATAGAATTAGTAATAAATCAGTTGCTTTCTCCTCTCGCCTAAAATTGAAACTAGTTGCTTTCTCCTCTCGCCTAATTTCGATATAGAACCAGTATATCTCCAGATCTATAGAGACTAGACAATGTACGAGAAATGAGTAAGAATAGGATTGGTATTGAACAAAGGAGCTGAACGAACGTTTCCGGCCGAAAAAAGATAGCGTGACAAAGAAACGGTGTACACTATCCGAAAATATTCTTTGAGAAGGCCACCGCGGACCTGAAGTCAATACTCTTAGAAAAAAAGTCAAGCATAATTGTTTAGCAATCTCGAAAATGCTTGACAGATCAACTTTTTCGCATCCCATTGTTATTTAATTTGAACTGAAAAGAAAACAGCTGGCCTTCGAAGTTGAGGGCAAGTTATTGTTGCCAAAGTAAAGCGCATGTTTGCTCGCGCAATTTGGTGGAAGAAAAGTCGCCTTGCGACTGATAACTTGGACTCAATTAAGTATGGGAAGTCCATAATTTATTTTGATTCACTTCTAAACAAATCAAAAGCCCAGCTCACGAAATTAGATTGGAAATGGTCGTATATAGCTTGTTTTACTGTTTATATTTAATAGCAGGTGAGTGCGATATAAAGTCTTGCACTGACTTTACATTTCGAACTGAGCGTCTTTTTAGGTAACCTACCAATGGTGAAATTTTTTTTTAAATTTCTACACTAAAAAAGAACCAATTTTAGTACTTAACCCAAATCTGATACCCAGAGCCTTGAATAAACGCGGAAAAAAAACAGATGAGACTAAAACGGTAACTAAGAGCGCTTTTTGACTCATTTTGTAAAAGTTATGAAAAAAGATTATGATAAAAAATGAATTTGTTTGTTTTTGTTTGCGCCACATTGATAGCTATCTTTTCACAGCAATATCAACCTACAGTGCTGATATAAGTTAACCGGAAAAAAAGAAAACATTTGAAATTTTAAAAATGTTTTTCTCTTAAATTGAATCAAGATTAGACAAAGATTGAAGAGAACAAAAATTGCTGAGAAAATCACCAGATCTGATACGGTGAAGTTTTTTCTCCCATTTCTCAACCAAAAAGTTACCCCAAAATATTTATGAAGTACGCTGAGCTCGACAATAAATTATTGAAATTAAACTAACAAAAACCTCTATAACTACCAACCGTTTTGTTTTGAGCAAAAAATTGAATCTAATTAATTAATTTGATACCCTGAAAATCTTCTTATAGGATTTGCAAGAAATTTTCAACTAGTTGCCAATTTGTTGCAAGCAAACAATGTAATGATAAGAAAATCCAAAATCTCCTTTATTTTTTTTCGGTCTAATTTTACTGTAACAAGGAATGAAAATCATAATTGCATTAACACTTTGGCGTAAACTTTCAAATCTTAAGCAAGTTATTTTTTTTTTCAGATTGTGGTTTTAATGATTGTATTTTGAACAAAAAACTTTCAAACAAAATTTTTGAAGTTTTTGGTCCAATAAATTTCCAAGATTCCAAGATATACGTTATTGGCGGTTCAAAATTTTTGAAGACATTAAATTTTTTTTGACGAATCAAGTTCTATAGCTATAGTTAAATATGGGGCTTATGTAAACTTACTGGGCTGTTTTGAAGCGCACTGTCCACTGGGCGATATTGAATACTCAAAAGCAATTTTTCATAAAACCAAAAAATCTTTTAAAATGAATGATTTGAAAGTTTGCATAAACCGTATGCTTGATGGGATAGATGCAAAAAATGTACAAATATTTTCAAAGTGCCTACAAATTAAGCTGTAAAAAAAAATTACGCACCAGTTTTTATGCACCAACTATATTCTTGATAAACTATCTCTGTAACATATTTCTTAGTAACCACTCATGATCCATGATTAACACTGACAGTCAATTTTAATGCTGAAACTACTTGTAGTTTCAGCACCAAAACATTTTAACTATAACTTAGAAGACAGTTGTTCTCCTTTGGAATAAGTTCCAGATACGTAACATGCAAATACCAGTATACACTAGATCTATTGAGACTATGAGATATAAGAATAAGATTAAGATTGGTACTAGACTAAGAAGTTGCAAGAATCTATCCAGCCGAAAATATGATCCGTACCTAGTCTGAAAGTACTCTATGAGTTAACTACTTCAGGCGTAAACTCATCTGGTGGGACTACAAGTCTCGAACAAGACCTGCAATCAAATTAGATTTAGCAGATAACATTGGAAATAACAAATTAGAAATAATTAGAAACACGATCAAACTATGAATTGCAAAATTGCAACATGTTAGATAGCATAGACAGTCTAATAGATATTTGTCTAGGTCTCAATACGTCTACTCCCTTTTTTCAAACGATACGGCAATCACCAGGTCAAAAACTCAGCTTAAAATTGAGCTTCTACATCGTGACACGACACGAACTACAACGGATTTTTATTCCACAGAATTCTTCATGCAGTAAATTATCGTTCTCTAACTTGAGCATAAAATAATTGGAGCAAAAAAAGTCATTTCAAGCAATATTTTCCTGATGTTGTATTTTTTTCTGTAACCACAATAACGACTGATAAAAAGAAAACCAGGTCGTTTGTTTCATCAAATCTGCAGTAATTTTAAAACTTCTGTAAAATTAAAAATCATTGACAAAAATTCCAAATTTAGTTAATATTAAGTTTAAAGTTAGATTTATTTAGTATATCGAAGTTCCTTGCTTCTCAAAGGATCTAATCCTTTCTTCTTATTCATTTTCTCCAATCATCCTCATCTTTGTTTCCTCATCTAAAACTTAACCACAATTATTCAAAGTCTAATTTGATTTAAAATTTTAATCCTTGATTCATTTTTTTGAATTTTTAATTTGAAAATTATCCAATTTTTTCCTTGCTTTGTCTAAACTTAAATTTGCTTTAAACCAGATCATCAAGGCTATCCTTGCATCTTTTAATTTTAACCAAATTTTAAAACTTAATTCATTTATTTTAAAACTATTTGATCATCACTGAGGCTTCCTTTGGATCACTGAGATTAATTTTTTCCCCGAGCCTCCTAGATAAAGTTTCTAACGACTTTAAACATGAATTCGCTTTCCAACCCTTTTCAACTACCGAGGACAAATAGAAACTTTTCTCAAGATAAAACGTGAAGAGCTTCGGTTACTCATACTTCACTTGAGCTTTTCCCCTGACTTGACCCAAGCTAAAACAATCATAAAAATAGTACGATCGAAAAATATATCTAACGATTAACTTGTGTTCTAATTATATCTGAACCTTGTGGGTTGATTTACTATTCTCCAAACCTCGATCACAAAATCACAACCCTAAGTAAGATTAAGTAAATTTTCCTTATATAATCATTAGCCACCGAGAAAGCCAAACATTATTCTAACGAAAATGATGAAATTCTCTCCAATTCGTCAGCCTCGACAATCAATGCCCCAAGTTAGGCTATCCTCACAACAAGCCTAAGAACTAACAGTTTAGGAAAGAAGAAATCTAATCCCTGGATTTTACAATTATCATCCTAAACCTAGGTAAAGAGATAATTTAGGCAACAAACAAAAATAATTTTCCACAATTGTTTGATTCCAAACGAAAGATATGAATTTGTAATAACAGCACAAATACAAAAAATATGATACAATCGATCGAAAAAACAAACAAGAAAAAGGCAATTTCAACAAAAAAAATGAACTCTTAAACAAATTTTTTCCAAAGCGTTTTGGAAATCCGACACCACTACAATACATGAACTTCAAGACCTACAAGATTCAATTGACAAAAATAACTCAATTAACGAACGAAAACATTTTTTTTGAATCAAGTTCTGCAACACCATCATGAACAAAAGTTAAACGTAGAATAAATAATCATACCTTTGTTAACCGGTACGACTATACAATTCGAATCAACCAATGGGACATTTTGAAATTTACACATTAACCGTGATACAACACAGAAAATGGTTCAATACGACCAAAACTTTGACGATGATTATTTTTTTTGGCAATCACCCACAAAGCGATCCCGCCGAAGGACAAGTACAGTTTCGCCATAATCTAATAGCAAATTTGATCGAAAAACGAAATAGCCCATAAAAACAAGAGTTTCCCGAATTTAAAAAAAAAGAAGACGAATACTTCATCACTATCTACCAAGTATTAGTAATATAACATCATTTTACGGAATAAAGACTATTGAAAATTTTCAATCACAAACAAACCAAACAAACACATTTCTACATCCGAACCAAACGAGGTATTAAATGTTTCACCACCTCAAGCATATCGACTTGCAATAAGAAAAAACCTTTTCTTGCAATTTTTTTGTTTCAATTCAGGAAACATCCACCAATAATGATACATCAAAATTTAAAAAAGTTGATAGTTGATCTACAAAGAATCCTCACATGGTTCGTCAGAGACTATTTTGTACATAGTTTAGATTAAGTCTCAACAGCACGAAAAAGTTTCCGACCACAAACAGCAGACGATGAAACTATATTAGCAGACCAAATATATTATATATGGGACCCTGAATGGTCTCATCTTTTACTTGTCAGTACACCTAACGATTTTTCAAGTGCAGCATCCGCCACTGTCTCCTTGCACAAAAACTATTAAAGAGTAAGACCACTCACGCTTGATGCAACACTCTAATGTTATAACACAATTTTTAATGATAGAACAAGCAAAAATAGTTTAAACTAAACATTTATAAAAACAAATGAAGCCCTTAATGGTACTAGAAATCAGACCCAACGAGATTTTCAAATCCCATCGCACTTGATAAACGAAGAAGTGGTTGAAATAACACCTACAACAACACCACAAAGTAACTCTCCTACTCACCCAACAACCACAACATCGTCTAATAAAAATCCTCTCTTCCACAAACAACACTGCAATCAACAATCAAACCATATGATGTTCCAAAATATTCTCGTATGGATTATCAAACATATAGACCAATAATTAAAACGCAACAATAAAACAAACAAAACACGCAAATCAAAATAATTTCACAAGTCAAAAATTATGATTTTTTCACAAATATCAACATTAGTAACCCAATAGCAAAACCCCTTCGCACAACGCGACATAGATCACAATAAGATAACTACACTTAACAGATACCTCAACCAGTTTCCCAGTCAATATTCTCTAATGAAAAGTTAAAAACTCCAACTGACCGTACTGAAAAAATCTATTCGTTCAGCAAAAAAAAATCCGACAAAAAATATTTCGCTAGAAATCAATCACTCTCTTCTGTTGATGAAGATTACTTCCATTTAAATCAACAACAATGCAATAATATTTATAATAACTATTAAAAAAATAGATAGAATAATACTCTTCAACCACATAATATTTATCAACCACCTATTTTTGATACCTACTTGAACTCAGAACAAACACCACAAACATCACAGCCCTTCCCTCAATGGCAAAAATTTGCACACTCAATTCATAGTATGCAATCAAAAAAACAAAGGGCTCAAACTTTCGAGACCAACCCAATGCAAAAAGAAATACCATGCCATAATATTTTAAGCAACTCGAAATTACATAAACCCAATATAAAAATTTTACACAGCAAAATCCCTTCAAATGACAATTAATCCATACCTTATTGGTGAATCAACTATTACATCTAAAAAACCACTCATAGTGTTCACAGAAGAGACCCTGAATATTCAGTAGAAGCTTATTTACATGCAGTAACAGCAAATTTAATTTTGAATATAGTTCCAAAACCAGTAAATACACCAGTTCATCAGAATTGAATACATGGACGCACAGCATTTTTTCAAACCACTCTTGATGATGCAGCTCAAAAATGGTTTTCTGTCCTGCCCATAGAGTTTAAATGTGATTGGAAACAATTCACACGGGAGTTTTCATAAATGTTCTGTACTGAAAGAAATAAATAACAACAAAGAGTAATATGCAACAAAATCCGTAGACTTCCAAACGAAACAATAAAACAACTCGCATTAAGAAATGAAAGCCTAGTAGAAAACGCATTTTCTCTTATTATACATGATCAGTATAACACAAAAATGACAAAAATTTCAATGATGACTCTAACACCACAATTAGGCAAATTAGCATTAAAAAGGGGGCATCACATCCATCATCTTTCCGAAAGCCTCAAATTTCAAAAGCGAACCATCAATCAACATATGGTGCAATTAATGCCGTAGATATGGACAAAACGAACCTTTTTTATCAATACATGAGAAAAGATCAAAACTTATCAAATAAAAATATTTAAAAATCATAATTGTTCAGTAAAGTCATTTCCAGATAGCTATAGTAAAAATAAATCACAAAACCCCAATCGAAATATTTTTTGCGAAAGGTCGCCAGATTGATAAATCCACAACATTTTTCACAAAAAACATATAGCACATCAACCAGCCAAAATATTCAGTATCGAAACAACGGCTCAAGATTAAACTCAGACAGAAGTAAATAATCAAACTATAACAGGAGTAGTTCTTATTCGAACTCTGGGATTAAACGCTTTTTCAATTATCTTTCAAGAAACTCTTCGAAAAATCACAATTGAAACTGTTCTAACAAACAAAAATTGAACTGTTCAAATAGTGGAAACAACTATTCAAATTTTCAAATCTATCGAATAATAGGTCACAAAACAACTCCAACAGTAGACCATATTATATTAACTACAAAAAAGATACCGTGAGAACTCTACAAACAAAAACAACAGCTACCAAAACAGATCAATTCACCACATCGAAATAATTTTTAAACACACAGAATCAGAACTATAGAAGCAGTACACCAAAAGATCAAATACACATTAATCAAGTACAATCTACAAATAAAACAAAATCAGACCCTCAAGATACGGACAACACAGAAGCTTCAGAACTTCAGTAAAACTATAAACTCTGTGAAACCACAGATGACGAAGGTGATTCCGAAAACAATCTTATTATTAATTTGCTCAAAGCAAAAAATGAATATTACACACCAACTGAATCGAAGTATTAGTGAATATGAAATAATTATCTCTAAGCCCCAAGAACCAGATAATAATCAAGACGCAACAAATTACACCACACATCTAATTGAATCCAACTCAAATATGAACAACATATACCAGAAATGAAATATCACCACCAAAAGAACAAATTTGGTCAATCCCACTTCTCTTAGAAAGCCCGAAAAGCAAAAACTATAATCACCAGATCTTGAAATAGGTTTTTTTATCAATTCGAGAGCAGGATCAAAAATTATTAATATCTCTACATAGACTGAAATTCAAATTCTACATCCAAAATATTTTACTTGCGAATTCAAGTGAATTGGCCACTGCACAATGTATAACTCTAACAAACTTTGGAAAAAATCAAATTTTTCTTCTTCCAACTCAAACAATAGAACCAAAAAAAATTTTACATCAACGTTTCCAGCTAGAATTCCGCACAACAGACATAAAACACAAAATCGTTGGAATCCCACTTATTACTAAAAGTATTCCATCAATAAAAATCTTAAAAAGCAATTTACAAATCAAAGACAAAATACAAAACTAACTAATACATCTTTAACATTCTTCCAAAAAATAAAATAACAACCCCCTTTTTTTCAAAATTTTACCCAAATTAGAACCAACAAGTAGAACCAAAGTAGAAAGAATCTGAAATCAATACCAGGAGATTTATATGATTTTTCTTTTAATCAAGTACATCAGTGTAATACTGATCAAATTGAACAAAAACTAAATATGATTCTTGAATTCAAACCATTTCATAAACTTTTCAATGTAACGATTTCATCTATCAAATACGCTAAAGATAAGGTATCCCTATTTGTATACTGATTCACCATATAAAATCACTCTACCTTTAGGATTTTTAGGATATTGCAAAAAAGGCAACGTTTCACCCTAAACAAGAAAGAGCATTCAGGTTAATAGTAATTTGAAACTACTATTCATAATCAGCTTAATTACCATCAACAAATCATAATGAAGAACTATCTACTAAAAATATTATAAATGACTTATAAAAACACGGATTTTTTCATTAAACACCCTGTTTTAAGCCAATTTTTCAAATCTCAAAACATGCAAATGGGCAACAAAATTTTTTTAGCAATGTTCAACTTTCAATATTCTCAAAACAATCAGCAAGAATTTGAACAATTACCAAATTTATTTTTAAAATATTCCATATTTTTTGCCATATCTGAAACTGATGTTGGAAAAATGCAGTCACCACTACACCTTCCACCTAAATCTGACGCAAGATTCAAAAAACAACAAACAAGTAAACTACCAATTCATTTACAAGATAAAGTAGACCGACTCCTCGACATCCTTGAATATACGAAATTATCTCACCTGTACACAAAGAGCAACAATCGAAAAAAATCACCTTCATCAACCTCGCCATTATTCTCGCTAAAGGCGAATCACTAAAAATCGTTCCAGATGCAAGATACCACAATTCCATAATTGATGAATCAAAAAGCAATTGCTAAAGAACCAATACAAGTAGCACTCACAAAGATAAATTGACAGTACTTTACCACTGCTTACTTGAACTACTTATTAGGAGAAACATGAAAGCAGCCCAAGATAACTAACCTTTTTTCTTTACTCGTGTAAAATTCACTGGACAAACTTTTGAAGGCACCACAATTACACCTTTAAAATCACAAAAAGATGCAGTAATGAAACTCCAACCACCATCTAAAAAAAACAAAATCCAAAAAGTTCTTGAAATGTTTAAATTAATGAGTAAACACAATTAGAAAGTGCAGTTATATCCGAGATCATTTTAAAATATTCACCGACCACAAATTTTTTTTGAATGGACATTACAACAACAGAATTTCTTTGACGAAATAAATCTCACAGATTAAATATTAAACACAATTCTACGCCGGTTTAAAAAATCTACGCTATATGCGACGCAATCAACTTTGGAATCGGCGCAGCACTTTTACAATCGCACACCTTATATCAGCAAAGTCAGACTTTTTACCAAAGCAGAACTTAGACTTCTTACCCTTATGAGAGAAATTACAGCTTTGATAAATAAATAAACAGAACAAGAATTCTTGACCTTTGACTAAAAAAAATCAACAGTTCTTTTTACAGATAAAAGGCCAATAATTTTCCTAATTACAAAAAAGTCAAATGCAAACCACAGAGTTTATAGATTTCAGTTTATCTTAATGAAATTTTGAACCTTTATATTGTTTTGACAGCAGGCAAAACTATGCGTTAGTCTCTCAGTAGAAAGGCACAACCTGAAATAGTAACACAAAAAACAACTGTAACACAAAAAACATACCACAAAATATAAAAATCTTTCTTGCAAAAGACGAAACTTAACCATTATTAGAAGGTAAACACGCAGTAGAAACTGACTCTGATTCTACGCAATTGAACACTTTAGAACTTAGAACACTTTGCCTTATATTGTGATTGTCAAAACAACCACTATGATAGACTTTTTAGAAAAAAATACATTTGAACCAATACGATAATCAACATCGATAAAAGACAATACACAACAAAAGATAGATAAGCAAAAGACACACCGAATTGTTTTTTTTGCCTTAATAGAAAAAGAAAACTAAACAGACATCCTTTATTTACGAGCCCCCCCCCCCCCCCCTTTGAAAGAAACTAAAACAAAAATTATCATTTTCAATTATTACAGAACAGAATTACAATTATTAGAGATTCAATTATTAGAAAAATACCAAAATCTTGACCCTGTCATCAGACAACTTAAGTTACGGCACAAATATAAAACAAAATCAATAAAAGCTGATCTCACAATGTCCGGAAACAAAACCTTGCTTTGATCTTTCCGAAAACTAATTAACGACAATACTGATCTCTTAGAAAATCACATTCTTGAAACAAAAAAATCTTGCCTCCCATTAAGCTGAATTTTAAATGCAATTCATACTAAACTTTCCTTACTTACAAGGAAAGTATACTGAATCCCTACTGTATACTGATTCACCATTTAAAATCATAATACTTATAGGACTTTTAGGATTTTGGGAAAAAAAACGCAACGTTTCACCTTAAACGAGAAAGAGCCTTTAGAGTTAATAATAGTTTGAAATTACTATTCATAAACAACATAATTTCCATCAACAATTCATAATGAAGAACTATCTACTAAAAATAATAGAAATGACTTGTAAAGACACACAGATTTTTCACAAAACTCCCTGTTTTAAGCCGATTTTTCAAATCTCAAAACATAAAAATGGGCAACAAATAAATTTAGCAATGCTCATTTTTCAACATTCTCAAAACAATCAGCAAGAATTTGAACAATTACTAGATTTATTTTTAAAATATCCCATGGTTTTTGCCATAACTAAAACTGATGTTGGAAAAATGCAGTCACCACTACACCTTCCACCTAAATCAGACGCAGTTTTCAAAAAAAAAACAAACAAGTAAACTACCAATTCATTTACAAGATAAAGTAGACCGACTCCTCGACATCTTTGAACAATACAAAATTATCTCACCTGTACACAAAGAGCAACAATGGAAAGTAAATACCTTCAACAACCCCGCCATTATTCTCGCTAAGAGCGAATCACTAAAAATCGTTCTAGATGCAAATACAACAATTCAGTAACTGATGAATCAAAATGCAATTGGCCTCTAGAACGAATACAAGTAACAATCACAAAGATAAATTGACATTACTTTACCAATGCTTATATGAACTGCGTATACAACCAAATGCCATTAGATAAACAATCATGTCGACCAACACAATTCGTTTTGGAAATCAACCATACGAAATGAAAGACTATTCAGAAAGGTTTAAATTATTAGATAAAAACAACCAATTCTTAGAAACATGAATGCAGCCCCAGATAAAAAACTTTTTTCCTTACTCGTAGGCACCACAACTACACCTTTAAAAATCTTCCTTGCAAAAGACGAAACATCATCACTATTAGAATTTAAATACGCAAAAAAGTGACCCTGATTCTACGCAAATGAACAAATTAGAACTTAGAACTTTTTCCTCATATCTTGGTTGTCATAACAACCTCTATGATGGTTTTATTAGGAAATTGTACATATAAAACAAAACCAAACTCAACATCAACAAAAACCAATACAAAACAAAAGATATCTAAACAAAAAAATATCAAAATTATTTGTTGCCACATTAGAAAAAGAAAACTCAGCGGACATCATTAATTTACCAGCCCCCCTCCTTTTAATAAAAAAAAAGTTTTCAATTATTACAAAGAAGAATCACAATTATTAGATTTTCAATTATTACAAAAAACCTTGACAGACAACCTAAATCTTGGCACAATCTTGAAACAAAATCAATAAAAGCTGAAATCACATTTTTAGGAAATAAAATCTTGGTTTGATATTACTGAAAATTTATTACTACGATAATCAACGATAATACTGATCTCGTAGAATATTACACTCCTGAAAGAAAAGTATCCTGCCTCCCATCAAGTTTAATTTCAATTGCATTTCATACTTCACTGACCTTACTTACGAAAGGACATTCAGGTTCAGAAAAAAAATTATATATAAACTTCAAACTTCAACTTCAAACATTTCAAAGTCTAAATTTCATTCATAGAATTTCATTTGACACCAAAGGCCCTATATCACACTCCTCAGAAGAAAACTCGAAAATCGTGGTAATAGTTGATGCATTTACGCATTATATAACACTCAATTATGTACCTCATTGTAAGGCTTACTATGCATACACAACACTTTACGAACACTGGATAGCAAAATTTGGACTAAAAGAAATCCTTGTCACAGCAATGGAACAGAATTCATCAATGATAAAGTCACAACAATTAGCCACCTTTCTAAAATAAAACAAAACCCTAAAACACCCCATGCCCCGTGGACAAATGGACTACTTGAAGACATGAACTGTTTATTATAAGAAAATCTCCAACGTATTATAAAAGGAGATGATAGAAAACACCGAGTGGTCAACAGACGTAAAATTGTTCCCATTAGCATACAATTCCCATATTACAACATCTATTGGACTATCACCGAATGAAATGGTTTTAAACCAAAACCCACCTACACCTATGATGTTCACCGCAAACTCCTCAAAAAACGCACAAGGTTTTTTTCAACCCAACATTGATTCAATTTTGTATAACCTACCAATTCACACTCATGTAAAATATCATTTTAACCATCCACAAATCTTTAAATAAAACTCTGGAACACAAATAGAATGGATTTTAAACCGAGACATTAAATTAAAGAAACTTATCAAAAACACCAGAGAAATTGTTACAATGATAAAACATTCAATCTCAAGTAACTTCCCCAATTCACACCAGCATCAAACCTAAAAGTTGGAACATTTTTTTTAATCCCAAAATTTATCATCTAAAAAGGATTTCGAAAAAACTACAACCTAACCAAAAAAAAACCATCTAAATCATCGGAAAACTGCAAATGTCACATATGAATCTATAGATCATAATAGAAAAAAAACATAGAAACAACCTTTTGCCATACTATCCTATGGAATACGCCCTCCATGAATTAACAAAATTATACTCCCTCACAGGACTACATATCAATACAACACCGCAGAAAACAACATACAACAAAAACAACCAGCTCTAATTGTATATCTCAACCGTCAGATTTATCTCATCATGATATAACAGATAAACCCCAAAATCAATTAAATGAAAAACAAAGATTAACCCGAAGTTGCAAGAACAAGTTATCAAACCCGAAATTAGAGAAAAATCACAACAACGTCAATCATCTCGTCTTAGAAATCAACAAGGAAAAGATTATAAAACCTTTATCCACAGTCTAAAATACTAAGGAAAGTAGAAATTCAGAAGTCCCCATGATTAATTAAACAACAAAAACTTTTTTTTCAAAAAAAGCGTTACCGTAATTTTGAATTACAACTAATCGTTGTCCTTGCAAAAACTAGTCCCAAATCAAACAATCATATTGATTTGCAATCATAGTATACCTCTTTCAACACCACCACTATTATTAGCCGACTTCTCTCCAAAGTTTAATTAGATCTGATATTCTAACTTGAAGACCTCCAGGTCAGAAATCAGCACTACTTTTCCATTTGGCAACTTCAACAAATATCATATCAAAGTTGCAGCCCTCTTCTATCAATCAGCACAAAAGTCAAAAGTATTGTCGCAATTTATACCCCGTAATTCCCCAGAGAAAAGACTTCAATTTGCCTAAAGATAATTTCTGACATGATAACTTAGCTTAAAGTTGATCTACCTCCAAATATCTCCTAACCATCCTACAAATAAAAACAAGAATTAGAAAGCTAACACCTAAATACAGGTTTTTCTATAACTGAAAATTTCTCAAACTCAAGCAACTTGTCATAAATCGGTGAATAGTTCGACCACACTTAACTCAACTGGGAAGAAAGAAAATCACTTTGAGAAGCAAATCACTTTTCGCTTCTTTCCAACTCAATCAAGCGAATGGAATCTTCTTTTCAACTTTTTTTCTACACTTTTTTTCTTCGCATTTTTTTTCTAAATGAATTTTAGAGTTAACTATCCTCTTGTTTCTCTCCAAAGCCATTGACCACCTAATCAGGTACGAAATTTTATATTTCATTAATGATACGAAGTAGACAGGATATTTTCATCGTTCTCGTAGTTTTTCAACTTCTCTCATTTTTCTAATTACCTTTCTAATTACAAAAATTACCTTTACAATAGCAACAATTTTGCTATTTTTTGCGAAAGAATACTTAAGAACATAAACTTGAATATTTAAGAAAAATTAAACTCTATTTCAAAACTGATAATTCAAGCCCTATCAAAGAATCATCATCAACCACAGCATCCCAAGACCCACCGAAGACGCCAACGTCTATCCAAACAAGGTAACCCCAATCATCAAACCCTACAAAATTGATGAAAGACACTAATCACTATCCAAACCATTAATTCCAGCTATTCGTCAAGCACCTCTAAGTGAACCACAATACGAACCAACATATAACATCTAACCCTCACTTCAACAAGACCTTAATAGAACCAAACATCCAAGCCTAAACCAAATCTAACATCTACAATAGACAGAAAAATTGTCCACTCCCGAGGAAACCCAAATTGCCACACCTTGAGTCCATTTTCACATACCCTTCTTGGATCTTTCTAGTAACACAATACATAGTAACCCTTCATCATTTCAAACAATTTCCCAACAAAATAACCCAAATTTTCCACAGACTATTTAGATCAACACCAACCGTTGAACAAATTTGTGAAAATCCTTCCAATCCCTCAATTTCCTCACATAGACTCCCTCATTGGATCACACAACCATTTTCTGAAGGTGAACCAATCATAGTAAATGAACACATACAAATTCCATCACACAACTTTTTATCAGAGCCAGAAACTCTTTCACTTTCATCGACACCATCCGCAACAGGTCAAACACCAACAACTACAATTCCCACAATTTTTCCAAATCCCCTAGAGCTTCCATTTTCAACCGAATGCATATGCGCAATCCCTCGTATCTCAAAAATTGATTTAGAATCAATAGGTATTTATTCTAAATCCGACATACAGCATCAAATTTGAACACAAGAACTTCAAGAACTCACTAAAATGGATTAAATACAAAAACAGTCAAATTATCAAAACTTTCGAAAACTTGCTGAAACAACTGGCTGCTCAGATATTAATAAACATGACTTTAAAGATATTAAAAGATGTATGTTTATATATTAACGAAGAAAAATAACGTCCGTGAGATATCTCACCAATGAGTATTTTTAGTTTTGTTAATATAAATAACGAACCCCTAGCTTTTCTAAGATGGCCCTACTATATATAAGAAAGAGTGAATATTTTAAAAGCAATATTTATTTTATTGGATTTCTCTAATCACTACTCGAAGGAACCTATAACACATGTGCGATACACACACAAGTTATTATACAAGCAAGCGTGGCAAGCATTTTATTTGCACGATTTTTGTAAAAACTTTCCATCTAAATTTAAAAAATTCTTCTTGACGCTCAAATAAGCCCATATAAAAAAAGCTAGCTACAAAACCATACATATATGACACTCCACAAGACAAAACAAACTCAACAGCCACAGCACCAACATATTTACACAGTCTACAAAATGATCACCCCATATCCTTAGTTTCACATAATCGTAGGAACACACTAGCAGTCACTGAACATACCTAACAAGCTAGTTAGCTCCGACGAAGTCCAATATTTCAAATACTGAGGACTTATACAAACAAATTGTAGAACAACCACACATAATAACTTTTCGTTCTCAAAACAATCATCTTTTTATTTTAGCCCACAATGAGCCAACAGATTGGATCTCTCATTCGTTACTTTTTCTTGTCCATCAAACCTCCAACGCCATCCTACTGGCCATTTACTCTCAGACATCACCTCTTTTTCCTTTCCCATTTTTTTCTTCTAACTCACCACGCAGGGATTCAGACGATTCAACCCAAACTGTTTTTAACACCGTATCTAACTTTAAAAGTTCGGACATAGAAACCACTGATGAATTCCTTAACTCTGAATCCAGCCCTAAAAAACTTTCCCAACCACCTTTTCAACCCATTGCTTCCCAATTTCCCGATGGAACCTCTCCATCCCACTATTCATACACTGACGCTACCCCTATCCTTTCCCCAATGTCAAGTGATTAACCCGAGGCACCCAGCCCAATGACGGACCATCAACTAGAGCATGAAAGGATAAACTTTAAACTCATTGCAATAACACATTCAATAACGCATTCATGACACAAACAACGCGTTAACAATTCCTCAGCTAACTCAAACCGCCTGAACATCAGAATCCCCAACTCATTCAATTCACACTGCACCAACAAGAGCACACTGAGTTTTTAAACGAAAGCACCTAACACTACACCTCAAATTCTTATTAGTCATCCACGTTCATCCAGACTATATTCCCATCACCCGCAACACACTTATACCCCAGACTTTTTAACCCACAGCTTACCACTTTTGCCCCAATATAGATACTGTGCAACTAACAATATAAACCAACTGAATTTATTCTTTGATATAAATTTGCTAGTTCCCACACTCTCCGTTACTTCCCTTACTTCCGTTAATCCACTGAAACTCCGCCTAAAAAACATTCCGAGCTCTGCCACTCCCTCAATCAACAACTAACCACCGCACTTACCGGGAATCAATTCAATACGATCGGCTTAAACCAAACCCGAAACAGATTTATAGCACCACCCGCAAACAGATTTTCCATTAACCACTACGATCATGCTGCCACCAGATGCATGGTAGATATACCGCACGAAGACGATCCACCTAACTTGCACAACTCGCCCAAGTAGAAATGTTTGATAAATTAATTTTGAGTTTCAATAATAGCTGATAACAACTCTAAATTGTTTTCACGCGTTTCAAACTTTCCTTTAAAGCGGTTGGAAGGAAATCTGAGTGAGCCTGAACTAACCAACGCAGTTAACTAATACCACAAAGCCAACAGCATGTATAAGCAAGTCCCACGGTACTCAGACTCAGACCAGATTAAAGCAGATAAAACTGCATAAAATATTTTTTGAAACGCACTATCGAATTTTATTGAAATAGTTGAAACACTAAAAACACAAAAGAATAACCCAAAACACAACAATCTGTTTTCGATAAAAGGACACTTGATAAAACAGAACGAAAAGTTGAACACTAAAAGAGAATCTGCTCAAAGAGACGGTAAAAATATACTCCCTCATTGGCCTCACCAGCCAGTAGGACGTCCTCAGCATGCTCTATAGGCGGCCTAACCCACCGCGCTACAACCAAGTTTATGACGCACAGTCTATTTTTGACTAGTGTTGCTCTAGGTTGAGCAACTCTTTAAATTAACCGAACTAACGAAAAAAGCTTTAGCGAAAACAACTAATAACACATCATAACCAAAATTGATCCCACTAACAAGATGTAGATATAAAAATGCAATGTAAAAGATTTCTTAGAGCAAACGGAACGAGCAGCAAATGGAGATGAAAACTCGACAGTATTCCGACTCTGAAGGCAAATCTATTGGTTTGCTGCCGTAGTCACAACCTTAGCAGGATTTAAAATTTGGAACCAACACTGCAGCAAAGGAACCCATTTAGGAAGAAAAGTCGCCAAACCGAAGTTGATTTCACGTACAGATCCTAGTCACTTGGCGCTTCACACAGAAAGGTCAAAACCTCATCTTGCACATAGTCTCGCTCTAGCTTACCGAAATCGACAAATCATTGCATCAATTTGAAATTTTGACACGATCATCGCGACAATCTAGGATAAAACGAGACCCACTTCTGGTACACGAACAACTGCCCTTCTTCTCTCTACGAAGACACTTACATCTCTCCTTCCTTCGCACAGTCACTGCTTCAAAAGAAAAAGACTCCAATAAACAAAGAAATCTCTCCATCCATCTTCACCACGTTAAACAATCTGAAAACTAAAAATTTTCAAAAGCTCGGATGAGTAGAACCAGCTTAAAACTAGTATATATAACCATTTATAATCTTGATAAAATTATCTCTATAAAATATTTCTTACTAACCAATCACGATCCATAACTAATACTGACAATTATTTCTAATACTGAAACTATCCGTAGTGTCAGCACCAGAACAATTCAAATATAACTTAAAAGACAGCTGTTCTCTTTTGGAATAAATTCCAGATACCTAACCTGCAAAAACCAGTTTACGCTAGATCTTTTGAGACTAAGAGATATGAGAGTAAGATTAAGATTGGTATTAGACTAAGAAGTTGCAAGAATTTATCCAACTGCAAATAAGATAGCGTGACGAATAGACGGTGTACCTTATCTGAAATTACTCTATTAATAAGCTACTCCAGGCGTAAGCTCAGTAAAATTGTATGGCGGATTAGAGGATCTGGCCTATAAAAGTCCGTCATTGTATTCCGTTATTATCCGTGAAATTTGCAATGAGAACATTTTTAAAAAAGTAATGATGGATCATTCTTGTGAGAGAATTTACTATCCTACATTTTTCTTTAGAAAATGCCCGTTTTTAGAGCATTTTCTACGAGTTCCTACATGTTGTCATTTCAAGATAACATGTAAGATTTTCTTAAATTAAGTTAAAAAATACTTTGGTCAAGACGGGATGTCAAATGAGTTTTTTCAGCCTTTGAAATCAAGCTTTCTAGAGCTCTGACATTAAAAAATTTACGCTAAGAATTAATATTGCAAGAATGTAAGGAATTATGAAGAACGTGATACCATGCACATGACACATACAAATAAAGTGATCTGTAACAGAAAAATGGCGACCAAAAACCTAAAAGATCAGTTTTTCAGTTATATCAAAAAAGTCCAGTGAAAAACTTTCAGAAGAAACCTCGTCCAATATTATGACTATGAGTTTTACTGAGTCAATTAATTTGTTTTCAAAGGTTAAATCACTTCCACTCCCCTCCATTCATTTTATGTTTTCTGTTTCCTTAAGTTTTATGCAAGCACTGATGTCTAAAATTAAGTTTTTTTCCCAAAATGTCAGAAGAATATTAATTTTCAAAACACAAAATTGATGTCCCTAAAACAACTAAACCTTTCCTTAAATATTTTTAACAGGAATTTATGGTTTTTTGGGTCTTTTTCGCTTCCCCCACCTACGAGTTCTCACAACTTTTTGTTTTTTTTGCAATTTTTACTGTTAAAATAATGACTTGAGGACTGAAATCTAATATCCTTCAGTTCTTCGTTACACCACAAAAATGATGCTACTGTAAATTGCGGGGTGAAAAAATTATATAATTGTGTGAATAGAAAATAGGTCTTCAGAGCTGTTGTATTTTTTTGTAAAACCCACAATTGGGTACTACAAGCAACCACCTAAACTATATCAAATGATTTACCGTTTTTTTTTTGTTGAAGATAGTCAATCGTGTTTCAAACTACTATGAAACTCTTTCAAAAACTTTAAAGAGTTTTAGAAAAATCTAATTTTTTGTTTAGATGATATGGAACCTGATCTAAACTACATTTTATTATTGGGTGAATTAGATATTTTACCACTGTAAAATATTTAATCTTAACCAATCATAATCCATCCAACTAACAACCCACTTATTTGTAAGTGCTGAAATTACTTGTAATTTCAGCACCAGAGAGATTTGAATTTAACTTAGAAAATAGTTACCTCTCCAAGACAACTTCAGCAGTTGCAATAAGCCAGTATACTCTAGATCTATTGAGCCTAGCAGAGACTAGTTAAACACCCTGAGAGTATTAGATATAAGAGTAGGATTAGGATCGGTATTAGACTAAGAAGTTGCACGAATCTATCCGGCCGAAAATAAGATAGCGTGACGAGCAGACGGTGTACCCTATCCGAAACTACTCTATGAGTTAACCACATCGGTTCTAACTCATCTGGTGCGACCATAAGTCTCAAATAAGACCTGAATAGCTTAGAATTAACCAAATATAGATTAGAAATTAGACAAAAAATTTTCAAAATGTTACACGATATTAACTTAATTGAAATGTCTCTACGACTCAATAGATCAGATCCGATATTCCGCACAATACTAGAATTACCCGGTATTGGAAGAAGACCTCGGACAAGAGACGATATACGACTACGTAGAAACGTACCATTTAGTTTCATGGTTGTACGGCAAAAGCCAACACAAACTTTTATATTTAGAATCTTATTAGCAAGGAATTTAGATTTTCATTTGCAAACATAAAATTTTGAAGTAAATCTTCATGATTATTTCAGGCGCTAAACAAAAATATTATTGTACAATAACGATTGATAAAAAGATCTCAGATCGTTCCCTTAATTTCTGCAGTATTATAAAAAACATATTTGAAAAATATTTAATGAAAATAAAAATAAAAATTAGTAGCATGACAATAAATAGTTAGTAATTATAAATCATCCCGTTGTTCCAGCTTCATCACCTAAACATAACAGCAATTATAAGCTCACTAACCTCATTTAAAAACTAAAATTTTTATTAAATACATTTAAATAATTCTAAACTTGGATTCACTTAATTTTAAATTAGATCATCAAGGCTTATCCTTGGATCTTTATAAATTTTCTAACTCATTAATTTTAAAATCTGATCATCAAGGCCTATCCTTGGATCAAAAAGAACAATTTTGTTCTCCCCCACCCACTTAGCAAGTGTCTAACGACCTCAAACGTCGATTCACTATCCAACCTTTCTAAAAGACCCAGGACTAATAGAAATTTTTAAATAAAACTAACCATTCAAATTAGGCTAAACAGTGAAGAACTTCGGTTAATCATCCTTCACTTGAACCCTCCTCTTACCAGACCCAGGATAGATCTTAGACTTAGTAAGTTTAAAATAGTATCCAACAAACTACTTGCGTTCCAATTATACCTGAACCTTGTGGCTCGTTTTACTATTCTCCAACCCTTGAACACAATCACTACCCCTAAGTAAGATTAAGTAAGTTAACACCTTAACTTAGACTAGCCACGAGAAAGTAAAAAATCATTCTCCGGAATCGATATACTTTTCTCTCCAACCCTGAATAAAAAGACCCAGGTTAAGCTAACCAAAAAATCGTAAGGACTAACAGTCTAGGAAAATAAATATCTCTAATAACTTCTTGCATCCCTCATCTTAAACCTTAAGTCATTCAAAAATTTAGGAAATAAAAATAACAATTGTTTTACACAATTAAAAAATAGACAACCAGAAATACGATCTTGCAATAACTCCACATACACAAACAGTTGGATACATTCGAACAAAACGACAAACAATAAAAAGAAAAATTATAAGCAAAAAAAGACAAATCACACGAAAAGGATTTTCAAAAAATAGAAACGCATTTTTTGAATCAAAAGCCAACAGTTTAGACGAACTATACAAATTTAAAAAATCAATAAATAAAAATTGCCCCATCCATGATCAATTATATTTTTCCGACTCAGAAACAACCTCAAATTCATCAAAACGAGGAAAAAGAAGAATAAAAAAGCAATATAAACACAAACCAGTACACCTGTATAATTGGAATCAACCAATTAGACACGCTGATAGTTATATATTAACAGTCATCAAAAGAAAAAATGAGCCACACTCAAAGTGACGAGAGTCCAGATGAAGAAGCAGTTTTTCCTTTTTTTATAGATTCACTCGATGATAGAGGACAAACACGATTTTGTAAAAACTTACTCGTAAATTTGTTTGAACCAGGAATCAGTCCATGCAAAGCAGAATTCCCGGATGTAAAATCAAAAGACAATTTATAGAACATTATTTGAAAAACATATGTAATCTAACACAACAATACGGAATCTACACCATAGAATTCAGCACACCAATTACAGCCCATGGTAAATACGTAATTCAAACAGACGATATTGAATTAGAATTTTCAAAATTATTCATAGAATATATCAAAAGCATACAAAATCATAATTCACAAAGAGCAAACTCCATATTCACTAACGAAGTTTTTGCAATAATATATAGTTATATATCTAAATTAGAAAAAACAGAAGTTCAAAATATATCACCAACCGAAACATCCAAACATACAAAAGTAAGAAATGAAATCACAGTATTTTCAACATTTCTACATATAATCCACAAAAAATTTTATCAATAATGATGTTTCACAAAACACTAAACATGATTTGCAAAAGGTTTTAGCATGGTTTTATTATAGATAATTTTGCCCACAATCTAGATTTAATCTCACAAGCAAGAAAAAATTTCAGACCTCAAAATACCAATTACGACTTGCCGAACAATCAGATTACGTTTGGGACCCTCAATGGTCTCATCCAGCATTTCTAAATATTCCACAAGATATCTCGAGTCAAGCAATAAGTGCAATATCTTTCCATAGAGATTATGTAAAAGTAATACGATTAACGATTGACGCAACACCATTAAATTATAATACATTTTTACCTGATACACGAAATAATAGCTTAAATATAACAGTCATACATAATGAAAACCTCAATGGAACCAGAAATCTTACACAACAAGATATTCAAATACCGTCACACTTCATAAATGAAGAAATCGTCCAAACAACAGCAACAACTACACACCAAAGTATTTCACCGATACATCCAAATTTGACAACACCAAGAAATACAAATACATTACTAACACAGGTATCCTTACAATCAACCGTTAAAACTTCGATTGCTCCAAAATATTCACATATGGACTATCAGACGTATAGACCAACGACAAAACCGTCAAAAACACGAAAAACGTTCACAAGAAACACTTTTGCAGAACACAATTATATTTATGCACACCAACCAAAAACAAATCAACCCCCCGAAAAACTACACAAAATTTAAATCACGTATGTACCCATTATTGGAATCTCCAAAAAACATTGACCAATTCACTAAATTTTCCAGATAATCTACAACTTACACAGGATTATAGTGAAAATTACCAATTTTTTTAACAGAATAAAAATTAACAACATACACCATATAATACAAAAAATTTATAATCTGATGACGATGATTATCATCAACCAGATATTTTTGCACCATATACTAAAGAATATTGCACACAGAGACCGCGACAATTTCAACCATCTCAAAATCTGAAAATTTACCCACAAAACCCAACAGATATACAAAATCCACAACAAATGCATATAAAAAACTTATTTAACACACAATCTTTTATACCAATACAACCACAAAACCCATTGTCATTGCATTCTTATCAACTAACCCAAATGCAAAATGAAATACCGCTCCCATATTACCTTCAGCAACATGAAATCACAAAAAATCAACTTTCAAACTTTTCACAAATGCCAAATGCCGCAGAATCACTACAGATGACTATGAATCCATACCTCATGGGTGGATTGTCATTAACATCGAATAAAACATTAATGGTATTCACAGGAACAGACACTGAATATTCTGTAGAAGATTGTTTAAATGCAGTAGCAGCAAATGCAATTTTAAATATAGGACCCGAACCAATTAATACACCACTCCATCAAAATTGGATACATAGACGCACAGCGTTAATACACAGCGTTAATACAAAAAAAGAGAGCTTCTCATCCTTTCTCAATTCGAGAACCAGATTTAGATTATAGAAAATTAGTAGATAAACTAGAACAAGCAGAAATTACAATGAAACTCGAAGAAACAGAAAATCTAAAACTACAATATGTTAATCGGATTGAAACAAACACTACACATATAAATAACATACAAGAATCAGACACAGACCTGATTGAAAAAATTACTGAAATTTTAATGATGACCTTAACACCTCAGTTAAGGAAAATAGCTATAAAAAAGAGAGCATCTCATCCAACCTCAATTCGAGAACCAGATTTAGATTTTCGAAAATAATTAGATAAACTAGAACAAGCTGAAATCACAATGAAACTCAAAAAAAAGAAAATCTAAATCTACAAAATGTTAATCGGGTTGAAACAAATACTACACATATAAATAACATACAAGAATCAGACACAGACCTGATTGAAAAAATTACTGAAATACTAAATATCTACGAACGACATCCAAACTTTAAAGGCAAACCATCCTTCAAAAAATGGTGTAATTATTGTCGACGATACGGACACAGTATTGCCGAATGTAGACAAAAACAACAAGACAATCAGAATAAACCTCAAAAGCACAAAGAACCAAATAAATCATTCTATCAATACCTGAAAAAAGACCAAAATCTACCAAACAAAAATATATAGTAATAACAATTCAGGAAAACCACTTCCAAACAACTCAAATTACTCAAGAAAGCAATCACCATATAACTCAAGTTATAGAGGTAGATCGCCCGAACGAGGAAATTCACGAAATTTCTCACAAAATAGATATAGCTGATCGAATAGCCAAAATAACCAAAATAGCTATTCACAATCGAATTCAAACACAACAGAATTTGTTTCTGCATCCAGTTCCCATTCAAAACCAAGGAATAGACACTATTCCAATAATAGATCACGAAACTCATCATAAAACAGAAATAGAAACTATTCACACAATAGAAATAGAAGTTATTCTAATAATCGAAATCAGAATTATCCAAACAATGGATCAAGGAAGAATTCATATAATAGATCAAATTATCACAGATCAAATGATAACTATCAAAACAGATCACAAAATAATTCACAGAATCGAAACTCAAGTTACAATAATCGATAGAGAAATTATTCCCAGTCACCACATAGGAATAATAACCGCTATCCCGATTCTAAACACCGATACAGAAGTAGCACACCAAAACATCAAAGACACATTAATCAAGTGCAAACAAATGAAGAAACAACTTCAGACCCCCAGGTATTGATGACACAGGAAGTAATGAATTACAACTAAATCATATAAATTATGAAACATCGGATGCTGAAAGTGATACAGATAATACCATCTCTGTAAATATGATAACAGTCGAAAACGACTATGAACCTATCATATATGAAACAACCTTTTACTTCACATATATATGAAAATCAATTGGAACTCCTTCACAATTACTATATTGGACCCATTTATAATACACAAACTACACAAGAAGTAAACGAAATTAACACGGTAATTAAACCTGATAAAAAAGATGAAACACAATGCTCAAATACAAAACACAATTATCAAAATATACATAAATAACAACCAAGAGAAAAAAATTGGACAATTCCATTTCTCTTAGAGAGCCCAAGAAACAAAGAAGTTCAACCACCTGATCTTGAAATTGATTTTTTAATTGACTCAGGAGCAGAATCAAATGTAATTAATATTCCCACATGGAATGAAATCAAAACATTGCATCCAAATTTAACACCTTTTGAAACCTCTAGTAAGTTAGCAACAGCACAAGGATCAACATTTGTAAATTATGGAAAAATCCAATTATTCCTTCTTCCCACAAGAACAATGGAACAAAACATGATTTTGAACAAACCATTTAAACAAATATTTCATATTACTGATATTAAACACAATATCATTGGCATACCATTTATATCTAAATTTATACCAACAATCAACATCTTGAATAGTAAGATCCATTTGAAAGATAAATACACAAAAACAAAAAATACAGCCCTAACATTCTTCCAAAGATTAAATTAAACAACCACCATTTTTTTCAAAATTTTATCCCATCTACAATCAACAACGGAAACACCTGAAACCACTATCAGGAAATATATATAATTTCTCAGTAAAACAAGTTCACCAGTATAATAAAAATCAAAATAAACAACAACTTTTCATGTCAGACTTCGAATTTGAACCCATCCACAAATTTTTCAAAATTACAATCTCATCCATAAAATACTCGAAAAATACGAATTCCGACATTATTTCATTACACGTGTATAACAATACACCGTATCAAATAACATTACCCTTAGGACTTTTAGGATATTGTGAAACAAATGCTACAATTTCACCTATAAATGAAGTAGCCTACCGCGTTAAAAATATACTCCAATTATTAGATATTTGCCAATCAACAGTTCTTGACGAAGAATTATCCATAAAAAATATATTAAAAAATGAAAAAAGAAACACAGATTGTTTCACAAAAACACCATATTTTAAACCGACATTCAATATAACAAATTACACAAAATAACAACAAAAATGTTTAACAATGTTTAATTTTGAACACTCACAAATCACACAAAAAGAATTTGATAAATTAGCAAAATAACTTTTAAAAGATTCAACAGTCTTTGCAACATCCAAATTTGACGTTGGAAAAATTAGTTCATCACTACACCTCCCGTTAAAACCTGACGCAGTTTTCAAAAAACAAAGAGCAAGTAAAGTACCGATTCACTTACACGACAAGGTAAACAGATTACTTGATATTTTAGAACAATACAAAATTATCTCACCAGTAAATAAAGAAGAACAACCAAAAGGTAACACCTTCATTAACCCTGTTATCATTTTAGCAAAAGGTGAATCACTTAAAATAGTTTTAGACGCTAGATACCTCAATTCACGAATTGACGAATCAAAATGCAATTGGCCTATTGAACCCATACAAATTATCTTAACAAAGATAAATGGTAAATATTTCACAACCGCAGATACGAATAGTGCTTATAATAAAATGCCACTAGATGAAAAATCACGATGTTTAACACAATTTGTTATTGTAAATCAACAATATGAATTTAATCGCTTATTCTATGGAATATCCATAGGATCAGCAGCTTTTTCAGCTTTTATGAGTAAAATTTTTAGACCACTAATACTCAAGAAAAATGAAATCACATACTTAGATGATGTTTTCATGCAATCACAAACTAAAGAAGAATTGTTTATAATTTTAGAACAATATCATAAAATACTTCAGAACAAAAATCTGAAAGCAGCCCCCGATAAATCACATTTCTTCTTAACACGCGTTAAAATTTTAGGACATAATATTGAACGAAACACTATCACTCCATAAAAATCACGCAATGATGCAATTCAAAAATTTCAACCACCTACAAATAGAAAAAAAATCCAAGAATTCCTTGGAATGTTGAATTTCTTAGGTGAATATAATTACAAAAAGCAATTAAACTTAAGACCTTTCTATAACATCCTCAGACAACAAAATAAATTTGAATGGACAACTGAACATCAAACACGATTTGAAGAAATTAAAAAGCTTTTAACAGAACAAATTTCAAACACAATTCCAGATCCAAATCAACCATTCTATGCAATGTGCGATGCTTCAAATTTTGGTATCGGCGCAGCATTGCTACAATCACATAGTGGAAAAATTAAAATGAATCTTATATCAGCAAATTCTCGCTTATTTACATAAGCTGAACTACTTCACGATTATTCACTCAAGCAGAGCTACGACTCTCAACTCTAATGAGAGAATAGACAGCTATGATTTATACGCTTACAGAATATGATTTTCTGATACTTGGATCATAACACCCAAAAGTTCTATTCACAGATCACAAACCAATTATATTTCTCTTTCACAAAAATCAAATCCAAATCATAGAGTTTATAGATTTCAACTAATTCTAATTAAATTTCCAAACTTACATATATTTTGGACAGCAGGAAAAAACCTTGCGTTACCAGATACATTAAGTCGAAATACGCCACCTGAATTACTTACACGAAAAACTACAGTTGAAATACCACAAAATATTAAATTCTATCTCGCAAAAGATGAAACATCACCCCGACTAGAATGCAAATATGCAGTAAAAACTGACATTGATCAATCACAAATAAGTAATCTACAACATTTTCCACTCTACTTAGATTGCCAAAATAATCACTACGAAGTTGATTTATTAAGTGAATATAATTACAAAAAGCATTTATCAGGACCACAAACGAATGATTCAAAATACACAATAAATCAAGTTTTTGACCTCCATGACCCACTTGACACAATTGCCCTATCAAAACTAGAAATTGACAAAATTTTTCTCCCCCAAACAGAAAAAATTACACTTGAACTTTTAAAACAATATCAAAATCTCGACCAAATTAGACAACTAAAATCATGGCACAAAAACAAAACTAAGCCCGTAAAAGCAGATACCACAATTTTAGGAAATAAATTACTCCTCCAATATTTCCGACAATTGAATAACACAACAATTAATGAAAATACAGATCTTTTAGAATATCAGTTAAATGATTCTAAAGTTCCCTGTCTTCCTTTAAGTATGATATTAATAGCTTTTAACATCTTCTATACACAAAATACAAAAGGACACTCCGGATCAGAAAAAACATACTCGAAATTTACACAAGTTTTTTTTTTCCAAATGCACCAATTTGGATAAAAGTATTATGCAATGATTGTATAATATGTCAATTGAACAAACCTTATCCAAATCAAAAACAAATAGCACAAAAACAAGATTTTAAAAGACAAAGTTTATATTTCAACCATCGCATTTCATTCGACACAAAAGGACCAATTTCACTATCCTCTGAAGGAAATTTCTACATTATGGTCATTGTTGATGCATTCACACATTATGTAGCAATCAACCCAGTACTACATTGTAATGCTTACTATGCTTACACAACACTTTACGAACATTGGATAGCTAAATTCGGATTACCCGAAATCCTAGTTACAGACTACGGTACAGAATTCAAAAATAATGAAATCATCACACTATGCCACTTATATAACATCAAACATAAACCAGATACATCTCATGCACCTTGGACAAACGGTTTAGTCAAATGTATGAACCGTTCATTACAAGAATATCTCAGATGTATCATAAATGGAAATGATACACGATCCACAGAATGGTCAGCAGATGTAAAATTATTTCCCTTATTTAGCATATAATCCACAAATTACGACAACTTTAGGAAAGTCACCATACGAAATGGTTTTTAATCAAAAGCCACGAAAACCAATTATGTTCACAGCAAATGCCCATAAAAAGGCACAAGGTTATTGCCAACCATATAAAGATTCAATTTGTTATAACCTACCTTTACACACACATGATGAAGATCATTTTCATCACCCACAAATCCTTAAATTAGCCTCCGGCACACACACCGAATGGATTTTAAATAGAGATAAAAAACACAATAAAATTTACGAAAGAGTAACAAAGAAATTGTTACAAAGGCAAAACATTAACGACCAATTTAATTCACGCTTTACACCAGCCACAGATTTAAAAATTAGAACATTTGTCTTAATAACCTAACTTTAATATGCAAAAAGGAACCTCTAAAAAATTAAAATCCCTTTGAAAAGGACCATACCAAATAATTGCCAAACCCACTGACGTAACGTATAAACTCACAGATTCGACTAAAAAAGAAATTGTTCAACAAAGTAACAATCTTTTGCCCTACTACCCATAAGAATACGCACTACGGGAATTAACTCAATTATATTCTTTCACAAGTTTAAAAGTTATTCAAAATCATCCACATACAGAAAAAGAAATAGATGAACAAGACAACGTTCATCATGAAAATCAAAATCAAAACAAACCAAAGCTCAAAACAATCAAAAAGTGCCAGACCCAAAAATATCTCAAAAAGAAAGAAAAAACAGGAAAATGATAGAAAAAATTTTACCACAAGAACAAGTAGAAAAATCAGAACATAGAGAATTATCACGACCTAGAAATCCACCACGTAAAAATTACAAAACATTCATTCCACAATCTAAAATATTAAAGAAAGTTGAATTACAAAAACAACTTTGATTTTAAAGATTGATAATTTTTGCACCACTGGATCTTTTTGACCTTTCATTTTTCAAGATAACATGCTGACAAATACGCAACAATTCTAGTTCAGATTCAGCCATTATGATTCACTCAAATCCATCACCTTCTATATCTCCAACACCAACCTGATAGCCGATAGATGATAAACTCCAGGCATATCTATAACTAAAATTTTACAACCTCCAGGTCAAAAAAAAGACACTCGCTAAAATTTGACAACTGAAATAAATACCACCATAATATTACAACCCTCCCCTATCTAATAACGCAAAGATCAACAATATTTTCCCAACTCAGACCTCAAAAACCTTCCAACCAAAAATGGCAAACTAGCCTAAAGTAAAAAAGGACTATAATCGTTTGGCCTAAAGTACAAATATTTCAAAAATACCCCAGATCACCCGACAAAATAAAATAAAGCAAAGAAGACCTCCCGAACACCATAAAATTAGCCCCCAACAATTTTTCACAAAACTCAACCCACTTGTCAAAAAAACCAATAATTAATCCGACCACACTTGAATCTTGCCCCAAACAACAAAAATTATTCGACGAAGAAATCATTTCTTAAACGTTCTTCACTCAATCAGTCAATATCTTAAAAAATACAATCTGAAATCTTTTTATAATTTTTTTCATACTATTCAAACTTTTGTTCATACTTTTAATCGATACTTTTGAAGCTTTTATAATCATTTTAATAATTTTTTGCAATATTTTTTTAACTTTCTACTCCCTATTTGAAACATATCTCTAACTTCCACAAATCATTGACCACATTCACAGGTACGATAATTCAAAGTCTATTTAAATGATACGAACAATTTTTAGTAGAACTATTTGTAATTTTAGAAACTATTTGTAATTTTCATCACATTTTTATCATCCTAATAATGAAAATGTGCAAATGTGTAAAAAAGGCAATAGTCACATTCACCTTAGCAACAATCCTTTTATTTCTTTTCATCGAAGAATACTACAAAAACATAAATCTTCCCACTAGAAAAAATCAATCGGACACGTTTCAAAAATTGCTCACCAACAATCACAAAATCAGTCTTCACCGACACCATTAGAACCAGTTCAGCGACAGGCACCCCTAAGTGAACCAACATATAATTTGTATCCCCCATTGCCACAAGACTTAAACAGAATAAGACACATTAGTCAAAATCAAAATACAGTTGAAATAAATAGACAGATTATACATCCACGAAATTTTCAAACCCCTAGAGTTCATTTTGACATACCTCAGTCACCAACACCAACTACTTCAGAAAATTCAAGTAGTAAATTGCCAGAAACCCCCACACTCCTTTCACAACATAGCACCTCAAGTATACCCTCAGATTACTTAGGTTCAACACCAACATCTGAACAAATACGTGAAAATCCCTTTAACCCCCCAATCCCATCGCACGACTACCATTTTGGGCAACACACTCATATACACAAGGTGAACCAAACATAGTAAATGAACCGATAGATATTTCTACGGATACAACACCATCATCACTACCAGAAACATTATCACTACCGTCAACACCATCATTTAAACAAATTTCACCGACGCTTTTCCCTTTAAGTTTTCCAAATAACCTCGACGCTAGAAATCGAGAACAATCATCATCAAATATTCCTTTACGACTACATTGGAACACACTCGTAGCACCTCCACCATTAATTGGACAACACCAAGATAGTAACCGACTCCACAGTTGGGCACTCAATAGACTACACTATAGACAAGATATCCACGAAGATATTTGTGAACACATTATTCAAATACTTCAACAAAATAGTCTCCAATTAAAATGTGAAATCACGATCAAACTTAACAATAATGTTCAACATCCCTTCATATTAAATTCGCCAAATATAACAGCTCAATCGCTACCCCGACCATTTCTAACAACTGAAGTAATATATAAATACCATAGATATACAAAAAACACAATTGGTTACATCACATTTTATAACCCATACTCAGGATTATCATACACATGTATATTCTAGAAATAATAACATTTCAACACATCTTTTTTCTAATATTTTCCGACCAAAACACAAATCCTTCTCCACGCACAGGACCCCAGGATTTATTAGTAACACACTATGATTGTGAAGAAGACGAACAAAAAACACTACACAAATATAACTGCAATACTGCAATAAATCAAGTATCGCAATGCTAAACAGAACCACAAGCTATAGAAACTACAAATTTAAGCGCAACATTGTATTCAAAAGCCCGAGCAACAACAGTCACAGGATATAAATTTACAGCAACATTTTCCGAAAAGAAAGTACACTGTTCACAAGTTCCCAATGGAAATAAGAACCGTCTTGATCACGAATCAATTTATCAAAGTAATATAGAACGACTTTTACATCTAAATCCCGATGATTGTAAAAACGAATTACTCAGACTGAACATTACAAAAACAAAAACACAGACAGAAAGATAGTAAATTTCCAAGTCTTTGCCGATTCTGTACATCAAGCAGAACTTGAACGTTATCAAGGACATGAAAAATTAGACGAAAAATACCCATATAACGGCGCACACGGAAGATTAACTTATGACATACACGATAAACACTGGATACCACACATTGGAATAAATGACCCTTCAAACTGCAAAGCAGACACAAAAAATACGGACATCAAGAAATAATGTTTTTTGATTGGAAAATTGAACTCGAAAAAATACAATTCACACGAGATTAATCTGATAACACAATGATGTAAAAGGAATTAGATTACCTTGCAAAATGATCAAGGTTAATGTGACCCTACAACAAGGACCCAAGCAACAATTGTTTGGTTTCCCGAAGATACATGCACAACATTTCAAGTAGCAAAAATACACGCTCGAATGATAAAATTCCAGGAAAAATAATTTATAGAATCAATTCCATACGAACAAGTAAACCCATCCCGTAAACAAAGTAATGATTTTAGAAATATCCATGATATAGAAAATAAATTAACACGTTTTCAAATCTATCAAGAAACAGAATTTGCATGTAAATACAGAAATCCACTTTATAAGACACAATACTCTGAAATACTTGTCGAATATGAAAAAGGTTTCGACAAGACCACTGGAAAAATAAAAAATTTAATCCTTATGCCACAAGTCATCCTATAAATGAAGGAACATCATACGTCCCAGTTATTTTTCTGAAAAGCACAGGTCAACCTGGTGGAAAACTAAAACCAAATGACAGTAAAAGCACACGTTTACAAGAACTATCACTAATGAATAGCACCTATTTTGGTAATATTCATTATGATATCCACTAAGACATGAAGTTAGACTACACAAATAGTAGAATTTTTCAAGAAATGTCAATTGCTGAATTAGAAACATTTCATCAACTTTGCGAATTGGAAAGAACACAAATCCTACAATTACTCGCACTAGCAGTACTAAAAATAACTTACGCAGGCTACTTATTATCAGGAAACAGATCAAATTTCCTGGATTACGAAGGAAATAATTTATGGTTTTATACTTGCACCAAAAAAGTATCACCATTATATGTTTTTGAAGACAATCGTTGTTATAAAAAAATCCCAATAATCTATAAAAATAAAGTACATTTTGTCAATACACTTTCAAGACGAACATATTTTTGGGATACCGCAGTCCCATGTGGACCAGAAAATAGCCACAATGTAGTACAATTAAATCCTGATGAAGATAAATACTACCTACTTACCCCGTACCCTATATTAATGCAATCACTCAAAAAATTTTCACCCAAAAGCATCAGAGATATTGCTCGTAATCCAAATATTGATCTACAATCAATTGGAATATATTCTAAATCAGATATCCAACATCACATTAGAACACAACAGTTTCAGGAATTATTAACACAAATGGACACAATACAAAGACAATCAATTGACCAGAATTTAAGAGAACTTGCCGAAACCGCAGGATTTGCAGATATTTATACACAAGACTATAACGGATATTTTAAAGATATTAAAGACTTACATATATTTAAACGGTGGAAAATACAGACCACAAGATATTTCACCTATAAATATTTTAAGTTTTGTCACCTTAAAGAACGAAATTCTAGCTTTACTAGGATGGCCCTATTACATCTTAGAAAAATTAACTATCTTATACACCATGTTTAATTTCATAGGATTTCTTTTCTCACTGTTAAAAGGAATCTATAACACATGCGCTATACACACACAAGTAAACCGACAAGCAAGTGTAGCACGTATACTATTTGCAGGATTTTTTGGAATTTTTTCATCATCAATTAATAAAATATTCCTAGATGCACAAAAAAAAGAATATAACACAAAAAAATCCACAAGACAAAACACATACGACGAAGAACATAATAATGTAGAAATAACACCTACCGCACCACAGTTGCCACCCTTACCACAAAACTATCCACTATCATTAGTTCCCCGTAATTTCCGAAACCTAGCAATCACAAATAATCCAAATTCTAGACCAAATACAACACAAAGTCCCATCCAACACATAATGACACTTCATTCACAAAATGATAATACATACGAACAAATTATAGAACAACCCCACTCCACCACTTTTCATTCTCAACATAATCATTTTTTAGCCCACGATGAGCCGACAACTTGGATCCCTCCATCGCTCAAATTCCCATCCAGCCAACCTCCAAACTCAAATCCCAATAATCCCACTTTTTGCTTTCCCACCACCCGATTTTCCGATTATTAATATACCATCAGGCACGAATTCTGATACTAACTCAGATATTTCAGTTTTTCATTCTATCTCACAATTTAATAACTCTAATGTAGAAACCCCCGACGAATTTGCAGACTCCGAACCATCTCCCTCCACCTATACCCAGACCAACTCCTCAGTTTTTTCAAAACCCCCTTTTCAACCAATCCCATCCAATCATCCACTCCCATCCGTTTCGACTCCTTCTTATGCTTCCCAAGTGACCCCAACCTATTCTCCACTTCTTTCCGACAGATCATTCAATAATTCCCCAGATACCCCCCAAATTTCCCAGGAGCTTGATAATTTTATTACTTTACAACAACAATTAATACACCCCAACACCCTCACAATACATCAACTCTCATCCACAATAACACCCTCAAATCCACCTACCCCCATACCCTCCTCAGCTTACATTTCATCATTAGCACAATCATCCACATCCATTGAAACACCTACTAGCATTCACCGAGCTGAACGCACTTTTAAACGAAATTTTCCAGATCACCCATTCCCAACCAAACCCGGAACAGCCCACGAATATATCAATCTTCCGGAACACACCAACACAAAATATTTTCTTGAAATCACCTTACCCTCAATTCCGCAATATAAGTTAAATACGCCTAACAAAACTAACGACACACGCAATTTTGTTGATGAGCACGTTTCAATGCCAACACTTCATTGGACAGCTTATTAAAATTTTACTAACCCCCTTTGCTTACCATTAGCCAATACTCATGACAGTATCGAAAAAAAAACATGTTATATAGACTCACCACAACACTAACACCTCGACAATTTACTTACGTTGGATATAAAAAAATTTTAAAAACATTCACTGCACCCCGAGCTAACGAATTTGCAATCTACGATCATAATATCATCCGCCCTAATCAAGATCAATTTTTAGATGAAGACCGCTTCGCAAACCCGCAACTAACAGAAATTGCTATGTTGATATTCAAGCATACGAGAGCTTCTACGATAAATTTCAGTTATTTTCACTAACCTTTCACTTTCCTTCACCAAAGGAACGCGATTTGCACTGTTCCCACGATATTATGTTACGCACTAAACAAACGCACACATATACATACTATCGTTTTATACAAAATCATTTTGATTTACACACCCCATCAAGACAACCTCACCATCGTTTTCAGTTTCTTAACTCAAAGTACACGTCACCATTCTTCCTTAATTTTACATATTGCATTAAAGATACTAACCTCCACGGCATCCTCCGCAACTATTACCCAGTTACCCAAAGTATTTATTCTGTCCCATCACAAAGACCTTCAATGCCGAAGAATCCAGACCCTTCCTTGTCCCGCATGAGTTTATCCAGCCTTTTGAAATACCCATATTGGAATTCATTCACAATACTAAATATAATCATAAGATATATAACCTCATCCAAAACACACCTTACGAGTTTGCAGTAGGCACAGAAGAACTAAACACCATCAAGGCACTCCAATTGCTTTGGCCACTGCTACAAACTAAAAACATCATACGCATACTAGCCAAATTACTAACAACATCACAATGATTCACGACATCTTCCCCCACGGCTTTTTCCCAGAAGATTAAAGTAGATATAATTTAAAATAATTTTAACTAATAAATTTAAATCTGTACTAACCATTTTCTATCAAGGTTTGATTTATATTTTTAGTCTTCACACCACGATCATCTACAAAACGGAAAAAAAATAAAAAAACATAAACTTGTTAAATTATCTTAAAAATCATTAATTTCTTGCACTAAATAATGTAGTAAAATTCATCCCAAATGTAGTAAATTATTTCCCTATCAAGCAGTAAACTTAAAATTACGATGAAAATTTATAATTTTCAATTTCTCCAAAACGCAGTAAAATTCAAATTCTATGCAATAAATTCATATAAAGAGAAAGCAGTACTAACCTTTTCAATATTTTCATTCATTCGCACAAGAACTCTATCCAAATTTGCACAGCTCGCCCACAAAGAATTTTTTAAATAATGATTTAAAGTTTCAAGTTTTCACTATCAACAATTCTAACACGCGATAACAAGTTTCAAACTTTCCTTTAAACCGGTTGGAAAGGAATTATACACTAAACCAAACTAACCAACGTAGCTTACTAAACACCACAAATCATAAAATAACAGCATGACTAAGAGAAGAAAACCAACGGTACCCAAACCGGATTAACCCAGTTTAAAATTGGATAATTTATTCTTTTGAAGACTATTATCAAGTCTGAGAAAGAAATAATAAAAGACAAAAAAGTCGCAAGTTAAACCCAAACCAAAAACGATTTGATTTTTGAAAAAAGGACACAACCAAAGTAACATAGGAAAGACCAACATAAACCCAACATAAAACGTTATCACATAACAGGACCTCTCAAAGAAACAGCATGCACTCATACTCCCACTCCTGGCCTAACCCACCAGAGAGGACGTCCTGAGCATGCTCTATAGCCGGCCTAACCCACCGCGCTACATTCACGCTTGGTGACCACACTTCTGTTTTTAATAAGAGGTACTCAAGGGTGAGTACCTCTCCAAAATAACCGAACTAAAACAAAACGCTTTTGTGAAAACGACTAACTAAATTCATGATTAAAAAACCGAATTAACATAATTTTTTAAATGTAAATCATACTTTGCAGTATATAGATCAAACACAACAAAAAAAGACGAACATCCAAAGACTAGATTATCCCATCACACTCGAACAAAAGAATGGCTAAACACAACCGACATGCCGTCCACAATCACGACTCAAAGGATTTAGAGTACGACTTGTATTCGCAGAAAAGGTCTTCATTCAACTAGACCAATGACCACTTCGATGTTCAAGTATACGTAAAGATCCGAGTTACAAGGCATCCCTTCCACACACGATCTTCACGCCATTCCCAGTCGAGGCTGCACACAAAACAGTTCTCTGTTTATACTAATACAGAAAAACCTGACATAGCAAACCATTTTGAAATCGGATTGATTTCATTGGGGATCACAGTCGTTGTCGAATGACGAAGTAATAATTTCCTGTCCCTAATTCCAGCGTCCTGGAACGTTCTTCTTCAAGAGGAACCGGATAAGAAAATGATGTTCGCCAAATACCAACGTTCATCATCCATCCTTCAAATTGCAGAGAAGAAAGATAGTTCTAAAAAACTCTGTAAGCCCCGGATGGGTGGAACCTGATCTAAACTACATTTTATTATTGGATAAATTAGATATTTTACCACTGTAAAATATTTATTATTAACCAATCATAATCCATCCAACTAACAACCCACTTATTTGTAAGTGCTGAAATTACTTGTAATTTCAGCACCAGAGAGGTTTGAATTTAACTTAGAAATTAGTTACCTCTCCAAGACAACTTCAGCAGTTGCAATAAGCCAGTATACTCTAGATCTATTGAGCCTAGCAGAGACTAGTTAAACACCCTGAGAGTAGTAGATAAAAGAGTAAGATTAGGATCGGTATTAGACTAAGAAGTTGCTCGAATCTATCCGGCCGAAAATAAGATAGCGTGACGAGCAGACGGTGTACCCTATCCGAAATTACTCTATGAGTTAACCACATCGGTTCTAACTCAGATAGCTGTAGAAGTAGGAAAACTTGAAGTACAAAATTAAAAAAAAAAACTTCAGGTTTTCACTAAATTACTTCACCGAACAGATACTCATCATGAACTTTTCAAGTGGAAAATTCAATTCATATGTAGGTTTTTTGTTGCTCTTGTGTTTTCAATTAGGGAAATTTGCTTTAAAAGTTCGGAATATAAAGACGGGTCTATTAGGTTGGTCTTGAGTAAACTGACAAAATTACTGACACTATCAAAAACTGTGAAAAAAAGACGAATTTGTCAACTGCTTCTGCAGAAACTGACTTACATATCAGCCAAAGGCAGAGTCGTAAAATGGAGGATTGAGAAATCACAGGCTGTTGCAGAGCTTTGCTTGAATGTACACAACATTCTTCGAACATCTGCGATCCTAAATGACAATGAAACAAAACCAACTACAGGGGCTTACAATTATCAGGAGATTGAAATAATCTCTACGAGGAGAAACAATTGACAAAAAATTTGCTCAGATTTTACGCTTTCTCGTAATCGGGGCTGTTTTTGAAATCTATAAAATTCTGTTCGAAATTTTTTTTCTGGTATATAAAACAAAGAATTTAACCTGTGGCTGTAAAGAAGCGCTTGTCTTTATTTAATGCAAAACAGTTTGTAATTGTAAAGGAGCGTGAACGGAAGAGGAAAATCATCTGATTCATTTCCTTGGGGCAATAATATGCCCCTTTAGGACGTCTGAAATTACTCGCACCCAGCGGCCATGTATCATAATCTTTAATATTGTCCTAACATGGTCAGTATCTGTAAATTATTAAAATGATCGATTATAATCTACAAAAAATAGATTAAAGTCATAAAACTTTTGTCAATATTGAGTTTATGCCGAGTTGGCTCACACATAGAGTCATTTCAAATAAAGCATACGGTCTGAATCATCACGCCGGATAGAATCGTGCAACTTCTCAGTCTAATACCGATCATAATCTTACTCTTACAGCTCCTAGTCTCAATAGATCTAGAGTATAGCGGTATTTGCGAGGTGCGAGGTTAGATATCGAGAACTGTTCTGGAGAAGAACGACTGTTGGCTAAGTTATAATTGTTCTGTTCTGTTGCAGAAATTATTCATAATTTCAGCAACAGAAACGAATTTAAAAATTAGCAGACAGTGTCGTTCTTCTCCAGAACAGTTCTCGATATCTAACCTCGCAGATACCAGTATATTCTAGATCTATTGAGACTAGGATGTTGAAGAGTAAGAGTGAGATCGGTCTTAGACTGAGAAGTTGCACGAATCGATCCGGCGTGACGATTCAGACAGTATACCTTATCTGAAATTACTTCATTAGTGAGCCACCCCGGACAAAATTCAATATTACCAAAAATATTATGACACCAAAACTTTTTTAATAGACTACAATCGATCATTCTAATTTTTTATGGATACTGACCTTGTTAATACAAAATTATAGAATATGATCCATGGGCGCTCGATGCGGGTAGTTTCAGACGTCATAAAGGGGCATATAATTGCCTCAATGAAATGAATCAGATCATTTTTTCTTCTTCTGTTCGCGCTTCTTTACATTCACAAATTCTTTTTCGTTATACGAGGCCACGCGCTCTTTTACAACCACAGGTTGCAGTTTCTTGTTTTTATAAGCAAGAACAATTTTTTCGAACAGAATTCATAAAAATCAAAAACAGCCTCCCGTTACAAGAAAGCATAAAATCTTACCAAAATTTTTGTAAATTGTTTCACCTCGTAAAGGCTATTTCAATCTCCTGATGATTGCAAGCATCCTGTAATTTTTTAAATTACATCGTCGTTTAGGGTCGGAGATGTTTGAACACGGGTAGATATATTCAAGCAAAGCTCTGGAACAGCCCTCCCTCTTTACGCCTCAGCCTTTGGCTGATATGCAACGCAGTTTCTGCAGAAGCAGTTGACAAAATCGTTTTTTTTTCACAGTTTTTGAAGTGTGATTAATTTTGTCAAATTACTCAAGACCAACCTATTGGACCCGTCTGTAAATTTCGAATATTTGAAGGAGTTTTCTCTTAATGAAAACAGAAGAGCTTTATAAAACCTGCATAGAAATTGAATTTATCATTTGAAAAGAGGAGGGGCTCAAGTGAAGCATGAGTAACCAAAATTCGTCACTGTTTATCCTAATTAGAATGGTTAGTTATTTGAAAAACTCCAGTTAGTCTTGGGTCGTTGTAAAGTTTGGAGAATGAATCGACGTTTGAGGTCGTTACACATTTTTTTACTAGGAAGCGGGGAGAACCAAATTGTTCTGAGTGATCCAAGGAAAGCCTTGATGATCAAATATTCTCAAATGAGTTTAAGTTTACAATTATGTTAAACCATAAAAAATCCAAGGATTACCTTGATCAGTCTGGTTTAAAAATTAGTTCATTATAGGACAAGCTTAAGTATTTAAGTTTACTAAGATAAAGTTTTAAGATTAGAAAAAGGTTATAAATTTAAGAAAAGATTGATTTAATGTTAAAAATTTAGGTGATAATTATTTTTTGAATGAGTGTAGTTATGTTTCATAATAAGAAACAAAGAAGCATGATTGGTGAGAGAATGAGGATATGAGTCCTTGAGAAGTTTCAAATTAATTTACTAACTAATTTTGTCTTTTCCAATTAATTTTAAATTTACAAAAATTTTAAAGTTACTGCAGGTTTTTGGAAATGAACGACATTTGTATCTTCTTGTCAGTTCCTAATAGATTATATTTTTGTTACTTGTCATTAAGAGGTATAGCTTGGAAAAGAATCTTACTGCTCCAAGTAAATTATTTCATGTGAGTGAATGAAATTGTACTGCATTGATAATCTTGCAGAGAAGTAGTCGTTGCAGTCTGCTTTCTCGCTTTTCGACGTAGATGCTCGGTCTAGCTTTTGAGCTTTAGTTTCGTTGGCATTGATTAGACTTATTGAGACGTGGAGGTAAGTTTCAAAGCTTCTTAAATTTTTTTATTATTTGTTTGGATCATAGATCTTGTGTTTACTTTGAATAGAGTAATTTCAGATAAGGTACACCGTCTGTTCGTCACGCAACATCAAGAACTGTTCTGGAGACGAACGACTGTTTACTATGTTATTTTCATTCTGTTTTGTTGCTGAAACAATGAATAGTTCAGCCTTACAAATTACTGTAAGTGTTAGTTATGGATCATGATTGGTTAGATAGAAAAACTTAACATAGATATTTTTATCAATAATATATTTGGATATAAATAGTAGTTTTCAACCCCCTTACCCCCTCCCTGTTTACCCCTCCCTGTTTATCCCTCCCTGTTTATCCCTCCCCCAGTTTACCTCCCCCAGTTTACTTAACATCCTCCCGTCAGTTTCCTTTACCCCCTCACCCCTGTTTCCTTCAACCATCACCCCCGTTTACTCTACCTCCCTCACCCCTCGTTTACCGATCTTCATCACTGCCAGTTTACCACAACCTCCATTCGCCCCCCCCCTTCTTGATGAACACGGGGGTTGGTTATTTGTTGGTAGACTTTGGGGTAGGGGTTAATGGTTGATACCTCCTAGTTTACCGCACCGGCTTTTTTTCCTTCCCCCTCCACCTGCAACATTTTACTGGTGAAATTTTGTTCACATCGTCCAAATGTTACAAAAATTTGTATGCGAACTAATTAGGTCATGAGAAACATATTTGAAATTCATGTTTAACCTTGTAAAACAACTCGTTACACCATGAAAAGGATGCTTATGCGTGGTGGGGGGGAAGGAAAAGGAGCCACCGCCCCTATTAAGTTGGGGGGAGATAGAAAAAATTGAGGGGGTGACATTGAGACATGGCATTTAGTAAAAGACATGGCATACATTTTGCAACATTCCCGCAAAACATGCAAAAATTCGGCAAAAAAATCGAAATTAGTGCTAAGAATAAAATGGATTTCAATCGATTATAATGGATTAGAGTGGATTTTGATTTCAAAAATAGTCAATAATAATGATTTATCATGGCAAAAATAATCGATTTCAGCGCCAAAAACATTGAATTAGATTCGATTATAATGGGTTTTAATGGATTTTTTTTCAAGCAAAATCGATTATAATGGAATTATTGTCGATAGAGTTTGACATCTTTAATGAATTATAATGGATTAAATTTGTCTCGGGAAACCATTACGATCAATTGGAATCCATGGGCGCTCGGTGCGGGCATCAACCATCCTTGCTAGCGCCTAAAGCTTGTTCACAAGTTGAGACGATAAAATCAGTAACTGAACTGTAGTAAAACGGGAAACTATTCCTTTTTTTGGTCTAATTGAACAGTCCAGAGCGGGTTCCTCCAGAAAAAACATAGCAACTCAAAACACCGGCGCGAGTGATTATAACGGTAAATCAGAATTGGATAGCGATTAGAGATCTGGTATTTGAGGATAACAAAATCCTATTCTCTAGCATACAAAACGAGAACTAAGTTTAATATGTTGACTTGTGTTGGAGTTTTTAACGACAGAAAGTTTTTGTTCACTTTTTTGTGGTCGAAGTAGCCTAAATTATGTTTATGGTTGTATATGGTTGAATTTCTTTCAAATTGCCATCGGAAGATTTACTAACCCCGGATAATATCATAAAGTATTGTTGTTGTTCCGGCTTTCGATACGAAAGTAACGGAATATTTGTGCTCGGGGTGGGTTTTTTTTCTTCAGACAAATTTCGACTTTTTACCTGGCCATTTTTGACGGAGATATCATTCAAAAAGTATTGCTGTCTTGAGCTTAAATTTGAAAAGATATTTCACCTGTGATCATTTTTTGTAAAGTTATGGGGGTTTAAAGATTGCCATTTTGGTCAATTTGGGACAATTAACGCGCGATAAAATTCGCGCTATAAACGCGTAAGCGGAGATTTAATCCGTCTTAGAAATCGTTCCAAAGTGGTTAAAAGAAGCTTATTTGCCATAATTGACCTGTTAAAAGGAGCGAAATCTATCCTTTTGTACTTAATATGGCGTGTGGGGGGATGATTTTCATTAAAAAATTCAAATTTCAGAAAAAAAAGTTTTCATTTTATTTTATTACCTTTAATTTTTTTTATAGGTTATTACTGCTCCATAAATATTAAAAGGCAGTCGGAACATTCAGGGCTTCGCCCTGATACGAGCAGTCTTGCTTCGACTTTCGATACGAACGTAACGGAATATTTGTGCTCGGGGTGTGTTGTTTTTTCTTCAGACAAATTTCGACTTTTTAACTAGCCATTTTTGACGGAATTTTTTTTACATCATTCGAAAGGTATTGCTGTCTTGAGCTTAATTTTGAAAAGATATTTCAACTGTGATCATTTTTCGTAAGGTTATGAGGGTTTAAAGGTTGCCATTTCGGCCACTTTGACCAATTTGGGACAATTAACGCGCGATATAATTCGAGCTATTAACGCGTAAGCGGAGGTTTAATCCGTCTTAGAAATTGTTCCAAATTGGTTGAAAGAAGCTTATTGACCATAATGGGTTTGTTTCAAGGAACGAAATCTATTCTTTTGCACTTTATATGGCGTGTGGGGGAATGATTTTCATAAAAAATTTCAAATTTTAGAAATAAATTTTCGTTTTATTTTATTTCATTTATTTTTTTTTATGTAATTACTGCTGCTCGATAAACCTTAAAGGCAGTCGGAACATTCAGGACTTCTCCCTGATACGAGCAGTCTTCGTTGTGTTTAAGCAAAGCATGTGTGCAGCATAGCAGCTACTGAAATTGCCACACATGGTGTTGAAGAACTTGAATTAGGTGCCCCCTCTGCTGATTGGGAGTCTCTCAACTTCTGGCTGCCTGTCGATAGGATAGAGATTGGAGCCATTTGTAAAAAATTTAGGCAAGTAAAAAAAACAAAGAAGATGACAGCTTTATAACTACTGGAGATGGATCTGTGAGCGCAAACTAATCATGAAAAAGAATTAGTCCGAAGCAAAATCAACCAACTGACTTAAGTTTTAGCCAGCAAAACGTTTTAACGAAGCTCTGATTTTCCATGATCGCTTTTATTTTCTTTAAAAATTTCCTTTCGAGTTCCGCAACCGCAAAATTATGGCCGTACACTTGCTAAAACCGGCGAAACAAATTTGGTTTAACCCGGTTTCACATAAAAAAGAGGTCGTTCCTTTTCATTTTGAAAAAAAAAACTGCTAATCACACAGTTCTTTACATTTGCATAGATCAAAAAATCTGTCAAAGTTAGCGTTTACAAAAGTTTTTTCGTGAAATTTTTTTTATTGCCAGCAGTTTTTCGGCGATTGGCTCAGATTTTTTCATCAAATTGAAATGTAGGACAGTGTGTTTTGCCTGAAACAATGTGCTGCTTTATGTTTTGTGTTTCTATCTAAAAAAAGCCTTTAAATTTCTCGAATCAGAAAACAAAAGCTAAAAGGGTAAAAAAATGATGTAACTACGATATCGAGTGAGGCCGAACAACCTAGCAGCAATTGTTTATTCCTTCGTTTTTTTACTTAGTAAAGGCCATGTTGACCTATATGAGATAACCAAGGCGCTCAATTTTACCTTATTTCTAATAATGCGCAGCTTAGAACGAGAGGGCTGCTCGGAAATCAAATCGGCTCGAATTGAGAACGAACAACTGATCTGAATTGTGCGATACTGCACCCAAGTTGTGCATTGCTTAAGAACCCGCACGGCAAAAATGGATTAGGATTGGTTTTATCTTTAAAAAAACTATGCAGGTTTATTTGAGACCGATTTTAGCCTGACAATAGGAACATTACATAGGAAAGCTTAAGGTTGATTTGGGTGTACATTAAATCTAATTAAATTGACCTTAGATCCCGGCGGAAAATTTGATCCGAATGAATTTTAAGTATTCAATCCAAATCGATTTCAAATCGATTTAAATCTATTTATTTAAGTCTTAATTTGGTTTCATATTTGGGGGATTAGACGATTAAATCAATTGAAGTCACTTTTTTCATTCGAACTTCATCAATTTCGATATTGTGTTGATATTATTCATTGCCCATCATTCTTCTTTTTACGTTCATAGCGTATGGTAGCAAAATAAAAAGATGAAATAATTTTTAAAACATTGATAATAGTTTATGATTTCCTTGCATGTTTCGAGCTCAACATTTGATCTGTATTGACCATTTTCTTGTTTTGCTACAATAGCTTTTGCCCATTATCTGATATACAATGATAATTTTTGATAATTTCTTTGCATATTTTCGAGCTCAAAATATGATTTTTGTGTACCATTTTCTTGAATTTTACAACATCAAACATGTGTCTTTTTTTTAAAAAAATTAGGAAGAAAAAATGCTTTTTTTTTCAAACTGCATGCATTTTTTTTCGCTGTGTTGGCAAAAAAAATTGAAGTCGCTTTCAAAATGATGTGTAGACAACAAAACGATCTTCGCATTCGCAGGGGTCTTTTAGAATGGAGTTCAAAGGATTTTAGTAAAATGTAGATGGATTTAATTGAGATTCCGATGGACTTAAAATCGGATTTTCAGACGCTGAAAATGATCCAAAAGTTTCAAGAAAGATTGATTTAAATCAATGTAAAAGCCATTTGAATCAATCCAAAACCAATTTTGTTAGTGCGGGAAAGGTTAAAAAATACATAATCAATAAAACTTAACTTATCCATAACATTTCACTTTTAATTAATTATAATCGCATCTTTAGTCCGACTCATTTCGGTAAAGTTTTTGTAATACCAATTTCTAAGTCAATTTCTATGTCAATGCGTTTTCTAAGCCAATTTTAGCAAACCACTTCAGTCCAGCAAACTACAATAGGACTTATAATACAAATCTACTGAACCCAAAGTTTCGCAATGACCAACTTTTCATCTGAATGTTGTTTAATTGGTATACGACACGATACAGCGAGCAATTATTTAAAAAATACAAGTAGAAAATAAAGAACATTCAATCTAATGAAACTTTTCTACGCTTCTGTTCCTTAAAAACGCATGCTCAAGAGATCATAAGGCTTCTCGAAAATTTCTGTCCATTTTCCGCACAATGTGAACTTCAAATTGTTTAAGTGATTTCTATTGTCTGGATTCTTACGTGACTCAGATACCACTGATGAATAAGCAAGAAAAAACTGCTGAATGGAAACGTTCTGCAACTGAGAAAAGGCATGAGTTCGAGCAACTAATTGTTCTGCAGTGGAAACATATCAACATGCTCAACGAATTCAAACCAGGTTGAGTTTTAAGTTTCATCAATCCTCCATCCTTTGAAAATTAAGAGAACACAAAGAAAAGTTATCCGTTCAGTGTTCAAAAAAAGTATAAAAAAATCAATTTCGAAAGTAAACAAGACTGCTCGTATCAGTGCGAAACCGTGAAGGTTCCGACTGCCTTTTAAGGTTTATGAAGCAGTAATAGCATGAAAAATTGAATGTAAAATTAAAATAATTTTTTTTTTAAATTTGGATTTTAAAAAGTTATCCTCTCCACTCGCCATATAAAGTAGAGAGTGATAGATTTCGCTCCTAGTAATAAATCAATTGAGACAAATAAGTTTCATTCAACCAACTTGGAATGATTTTTAAAACGGATTAAATCTCCGCTTTCGCGTTAAGGGCGCGAAATATATCGCGCGTTAATTGTCCCAAATCGGCAAAAATGGCGATCTTGAAACGTCCATAACTTTACCAAAAATGATCAGAGGTGAATTGTCAAATATTAAGTTTTCGCGATTTTTTCTGTTTTCGCGATTTTTTCTTACAACTAGAATATATGAGTTTAAATTTACGAAAAAATAACAAATCTTTTGTGATAAAAATTACAGCTTCAAATGTGTTCTCTCATCTTGAAATAGAAATGAGCTTTGATAAAATTGCAACTGATTGAGTTTGAACGCAAATCCATGGAAAATACCTGACAAAAACAGCAAGATGACATAAACTTCCAACATATATACTTGTTTTCTTCGTGAAAAGTTCAATTTAACAACAATTTGATTGTGATAAAAATTGATGAAGAGAAAAAATTTGATGAAAAATTTTTTTTTGACAAAAAAAAACATTTCACTGAGGCAAACTATAGGGCTACTGAAAATTGTTTGAAAAAATAGGGAGGTACATTTCTTACAGATACTCAATTGACTCTTTTTTGGTTCTTCTTTACTCTAAACAAACAATAAAATAATTCTTAAACTTCTAGTGAAGGTATCTAGGTTATCAAAAAAAAGCGGAGGATTAAAAACAAATAAACAGCATAGTGTTAAAAGTTGAGTGGCGCGTTTCACTCACCTTATAGTAAACCAAACCTATGTCAAATCTAATTTAAAAAAAAATTTTCGAATTATGACTGTAGTGATATTTTTGTTTTGTTGTTTTTCAGGAAAATGTCTTAAATTTTGTTCACGCTCAGTTTTTTTTGCGCGATTTTGTTTTTAAATTGGCTTCACTCCTTCTGTTGAAAAAACACAATTTCTCATATCGATTAGCAAAAGGAACGATCGTAAATAACGTGATCGACTTGACGTCTAGTTTCGAAGGTGTAATAATTTACAGAATTCTCAGCGGATTATGAATATGCTTTTTGATGCAGTTTACTCAAATTTATTTATTTTAATAGAAGGAAAAACAAAAAAAGCTTCATGAAACTGAAAAAACATTAAAGGCCGTTGATTTTTTCCATATTAATCGCTTCGCAAAATGATTTTTCTAAATAAAATATTCAATCCTTTTTTTCTGTTTCCTTGCTTTCATAACACTTTTCCAACTGTCGGTTGCTTGTGTTTGTATTGCAGCCCGAGAAAAAAGTGAAACTCCGGAAAATGATTTAAAAATAGTCCTAGTCTGACAGTTTAATTCTCGTGCCTAAACAACTTTTACGCATTTTCGAAAAATTTGAGAAACAAAACGAACGAAAATTTAACAACTTTGTCAAACATACATTTAGCATTCAAATAATTTGTATAATTTTCAGGATTTTTGAACGTTTTTAACAACAAAACTTTAGTTCCTTTAGGCGATTGCTGTGAATTACAAGTGGACAAATATGCTATTAACGGTCTCGACAACAAAGATATGAGTCCACAAGCGTACTTCAATCTTATTTCTGATTATACGAATGACACAAAACCACTCAATAACATCGCGGTTAGTTTAAATGTCACTTCAGTTCAATTTGGATTACTTCACTTTGTAATATGGGAGCTTGGTTTACGCAGCTTAAAAAAAGTATACAGCTTCGAAGCCTTTAAAATCATTTTTCTTTTGAATGAATATTCCAGGATATTTGGATTGCCTTCAACTTTACTCAGACTGAAACCAAAATCAAATTCAACGGGCCTTTTTTCATATATGGAAAGTGTATGACTAGCACTTTTTATCAATTAGAAATCCAGCAAAATGAGGCAAAAAAACAACTGTAATTCCCATCCCATACGACGAGCAGTCTCTGAACAGAGAAGAAAGAACCAGGGAAAATTTGTTTTCTCTAAGTCAATTCTCCTCACACACTGAGAAAGCAGAGCATTTCTTAATCTTATCTTAGGGGGAAATCTTATATATGGAAATTGTATGATTAGCATTTTCTTCATATTATTTTTTTTCCTTTTTTTATAAAGAGATACCAATTTCGATAACATCAAGCTTCAAGTTGTTACACAATATTTTTCTCTAAATTGAAACTTGAAGTCTTTCGTAGAACCGCCTAGAATCGTCAGGCAAAATCGTCAAAATTGTTCAAATTGTCTCAAGCGACAATAAGCAGCATGAAAAGAAGCGACAGTTCATCGCAGATCATGTTGTCAGACTAATTAGTTAGGAGATCGAATTCTTCGAGAAATGCGCACAAGAAGAAGCCATAGTTTAACAGATAAAAGTCAATTTTGAAGAGTTTAAAAACGTAGAATTTTCTAGTTTATCTGACATCGATGAACGTTTGCTTAAGATAGATCAATTGTCGCCTGCAATGATTTTTTGGCCATTCACCATAGAATATAGAGTGATATAAGAGAAAACACTTTTTAATCAAACAGGAGTGTTTTAGGCTACCTATTTCGAAGATGTTTGCCACAACGTAATTTCAGGAATTGGTTTTGGTCCTGGTGGGTTGAGAAGGGACCACTTTGCGAATGTCAGAGTGGGGGTTTCGTATTTAATTCCAGGGCAACATTTAACCTTTGGAATCCCAGGAATTCCTTCAATGATAATCGATTACTACAATCCAGGATCTCAACTTACATTCAAATGGTTCAAAGACCATATCATGTGTCAAGAACACCCTTCCATCTGCGGTCATCATAGTCCAAGAAGGAAAGAAAGAATAAGGGAAATGAAAAAACATTACAAAAAAGCTGGCGGAAAAAAAGCCAGGCGCAAGAAAACTCAAAACAGAGTTTGACACACGTACATGACAGGACGCGATCGCTTTGATTTTCATTTTCAAGAAATATCACCATTTTTAATCTTTTGAGAAGATAGAAATTGACGAAACTGTTTAACTATTTTCTGATGTTCGCGTGATTTCTTGGAATTGCCATAATCACTTACAGCCTTCGAATAATAGAATTTGAGTAATATAAATAAATCAAAAACCCCAAAATGTACAATTAATAATATATTCGACCCTCTACCGACCCAAAGGGTCCCCCTTTGTACTATTCTGAGATATCCATATTTGGTGACGGACCCTAAGGTTTTTTAGGCGCCTTTGGTGCCAATATATAATAATTTTGAGGAGCGCGCGCCAAAAAAACGCAACTTTTTGGTCAAAATTTTCCAAAAAAATGCCTAAAAACGTTTTTTTTTGGCGTTTTTAGAAATTTTTAGTGATTTGGGAGAGCTCGGAAAATCAATTTAGTCGACTTAAAAAAGTGTTCGACAAAATTTTCCAAATTTTTGAAAATCCCACCCCCCTCAACAAAATCCTAGATCCGCCCCTGTTATATTGGATATACTATTTTGGTTATACATTTTTGAAAAACGTTTCCAAATTAATTGAGCAAGGTAACTTATAGTTACAAATTAGCTAACAATAAAGCAACCTTTTTAAAACACTCAAAAAAAATGCATCCGCTCCTCTAAATCCGGTCAATCATATAATTAAACTTTTTTGTGCTTTTTTGCGAAACGAACAGTTTTTTGCTTTATTTGAGTTGTTTTCAAACATCTACCAACCTAATGATGTTATTTCTAAACTAAGATATCAAAAACAGTTTGATATTCGGAATAAAAAATCAAATAAAATTGCATGAAGGCACAAGCTGAGAGACAATTCTCACAAAAATTCACAAATTGCAAAATTTCTTTTCAACTTTGCATA